>NC_142066.1:62209369-62512399 GCF_059756535.1 Pantherophis guttatus | reverse complement strand
GATACTGTGAGAAGTCCCTCTTTCTTTCACCAAAGATCTTGCTTTTTGAAGAATGGAATCAGGATTAGGACTCTGGATTTAGATTAGGAGGGCCTGGACATAAATTTATTTGGCCAATAATCATGTGACAAGCTAGTCTATTTTATATCGTTGTTGGAATTACAGTACTGTAGGAAGCTTGGGCATAACCCTGACCTCCTAGAAATATTAAAATATTAAAAACAAGAATAAATGAAATGAAAAATGTTTACAGTACAAAATGTTTACACTAGTGAGTCTACTGGAAAAATGTAAATATACTATGGTAGCTTCAGGATTAGAAATTTACACATTTCCATATATAGAGTAGCTATCTTGTTTCCCCTAAAATAAGATTTTTGAGCGCATGCGCTAAAATAAGCACCCCCAAAATAATCCCTCCCCAAAAATAATCCCTCCCCAAAAATATTTAATATTTAATGGCAGCTGGCCCCCACCATTTCCTCTGGTTAGGGTTAGGGAGACAGAGCTGGAAATCGGGTAAGACGGCAAGAGGAGCCCCGTCTTGCTCCACGAGCCCCAAAATAATAAACGTCCCCAAAAATAAAGCCAAGAACTTATTTTGGAGTTCAAAAAAATATAAGACAGGGTCTTATTTTTGGGGAAACACTATATTGATTTTTAAATTTGTAGTTCCTCTAAGAAACAAATGGAGAAATTAAGCTTTATCAATGCACATTTTTTATCATAAGAGTGATAATCAGTAGTGTCTAAATTGCTTCAATGCTGGCTTAATGCCATGAGTTGCACAGAAACAGCAATCCTAGATCTCTGTCTGTTAGGGATCCTAGAATGGCAATCTTCTACTAAAGAGCCTGCATTATGAGTTATGTTGGATGACCTTCATGATCCTTTCCAGCTCTGATTCTATGATACTAAACCACTTGCATAAATACCATTTATCATTTAAAATTCTGCATAGGAACTGAAATAAATAAAAAATAATCAATTAGTTAGAATTAATTATTCCCCTTGAAATAAAAAAGTAGCTTTTAGAGTATGTCATCCATAGAATGTTGGCAACACTAAAAATGGTTTACAATAATTGGCTCTTAATAAAGAAACTTGATTTGTCAATATGTTTAACCAAACTTTCTATCCAGTCATTATTTTCAATCAGTCAGTCAGTCATCATTTATTCTGATTCTTTCACCCAAAATATAAAATGATGAGAAAGTCCCAGGTTGTAGCATTGTCCAAGAGCAAATAATTTGATTGCTGCTTCATCTAGGACATTTACGATAATTTAAAACCTATCACAATGACAACAGAAAATAATTTTCTGGTAATCTCAGAGCATTCTTCAACTACCTGTTGAAGGGAGAGGTTATGTGATCCATGCAAAGGGCAGCAGAACAGTACAGATTCACAGGATCAGATCCATTCAGTTTTAGGGATGGGACCATACATGCCTTTCAGAAGTATGTAAGGGTACTGAGACACTGAACTTGGGCAAAGAAAAACTTTTTGATGCTGCCTCTGCATTTTTGCAAACATGTTCAAAACTATATACAGTCCTGAAGTATGGCTCTTAAAAACCTCAACAACTTCTTGGTCTTAATATTTAATATTTAGCTGTTCCATAATACAGTAAGCACTATAGTTTTAAACCTTCATTAATTTGTGTCTTAATTTATTTGATGTACCTGCTTGGTGTACTTCCCTGGAACTAAGGAGAATGAAGAAAGATGTTACAAACAGCCATCAGTGGGACAGAAAAATTGGCATACCAACCCCCAGCCTATGCCTCTTCCCAAATGTGCTTGTAGATGGGAGAGTAAAACCAGTCTGTACAGATAGTTCTTAGCGTATGACCATAATTGAGCATGGAATTATGGTTATAAGTCATGGCAGGTCACCATGTGCACATGGTGTGCACAACACATGGTGTGCATAACAATGTGCAACTTGTTTTGCAGCAGTGGTTAAGTGAATACCACAGTTCCCAACTGTGAACACAAACAAACAAATCTGTTTTCTCCAATGGGTGTTTTTTGCTGGAAACCAGAAGTAAACACCAGAAACCAGCAAAACACTCTGAAAATCGTGGTCATGTGAATGCAAGCTGGTTGTCAAGCACCCAAAAATGCAGCATGTGGATGGGTTGTCGCTGTCAGAACTTTGAAAATGGGTTGTAAATATTTATTTGATAAATTTATTTGCTGCCTATCTCGCCATGAAGATAGTTACTCCACATGGCTTACAATAATAAAAAGGAAGAAAAAGAAAGGAGCGCAAACAGAATTAAGATAATAGAACAATAAACAAAGCAATGACAAAGGAACAGAGAAGACACCAGGAGTTCTCCAAGCAATGGTGGAACATAATGCCCCCTGGAAGAAAATTTTTATGGACTTCATAGTAGAGCTACTGGAAGCTCAGGTAACGTCATAATCTGGGTGATTACTGATTTGTTCTCTAAACTAGTGCACTTTGTGCTCTGCCAAAAGATTCTTTCTGCCCTTACTTTAGCTAAGCTGTTCATCCACCATGTCTGTAAGCTACATGGTGCTCTGCAACGAATAAGTTCTGACCACAGAGTGAAATTCACTTCAAAATTCTGGCAGAAGTTCCTAAACCTTTTTGCGATGTCCCAAGAGCTCAGTTCCAATCATCATCCTGAAACGAATGGGGGGTATGAACGTGAGAACAGGGCTCTAGAACAATATCTGAGATGTTACATAATTTACCAACAGGCCAATTGGACACACCTCCTCCCATACTAACTCTGTACATAGCAGCACTGAGTTCAAGGTGGCTACAGGACAGGACTTTGTGCCCATGCCATCTTCCCTGTTTCATCTTTAAAATACAGAACTCCTGACCAGTTGTAATAAAATCATTGGAGGAGGCAAAAGAAACTTATAAAAAACACACAGACAAAAAACGAACCAAAGACTTTAAAAGGTACATTCACCTGATTTTCCATTGTAGTCTGCTGAAACCTGAAACTCAGTCCCTTCTATGCCCAATGCTGCCCCCACTACTCAAGGCTCTCATGATTGAGGGGGAAAAACCTTTCAAAATTAAGAACATTTTAGACTCTTGCAAACTCTGAGGAAAGCTCCAGTATCTAGTGGCATGGAAAGACTTTCCTCCTTCAGAGGCTAAATGGGTGGAACACATTAAAGCATCCAAACTTCTGAAACACTTTCATAACCAGTATCCTGATAAACCAAAATAGTACCCTATTCTGACAGTATATGTACCTTGTTTCTCTCTCTTTGTTGTGTCTTTCTATTTGTTTTGCAGGACTGATGTCCTTGACTAGGAGGGAGGGAGGGGGGGAGCATGTCAAATCCACCAGCTTCAGCTTGGCACCTTGCCAGCATTCTGTCATCAATCGGAGAAGGGGTAGGAGAACAAATGCTGTAAAGCTGTATACCTTTATGATGGGAAATTGGGAGGGGAGGAAGTGACAATTGAGGAAGAACAGAGTGGTTTGGAATCTAGTTCATGCTGGTGCACTGGCATTTTCAAGGTCGTTTGCCCTGAGAATGGAATTTTACCAGCCCAAATACCCTAGCATTTCCCATAACATCTCATTGGCTACACATGGACAGATCACGGGGAGAGGGCTAGGGAAAACCAGGGATTTCGTTCTGCATTAGCCATGGGAATTTTAGATTCTGCTTGACTTTATTGCAATCAGTATCTCTTAACAAAAGTGCCTTTTCGCGTCAATCAAATGGAGTCTTACTTTCCTAGGCTATCAGACTGGGGCAGGTCTGACAGAAATGCTGCAAAGCTGTCTTTAGCAGTGCCTTCTTTGGATCCAAAAATTAATTTTTCAAATTGGAAAAATTCCCAAACCCACAATACTCTGGAAACATAGGAGCATAGTGCCAAACAAGAGAAGCAGCACCCATGACTATAGAAGGAATCTAAAAATTTATTGGAATAAAGGTTTAATTACTACTGCTTATTTGTTTTATCTCCTGCCCTTATTACTTTGTAAGTAATAAAGTGGTGAACACACCTAGTACTTCTTCCTCCTATTTCCCCACAACAACCTTGTGAAGTCAGTCGGTCTGAGAGACAGTGGCTGGCCCAAAGTCATTCAGCTTATTATTATTATATTATTATGTATATTGATAGCCCTGTCATACATAAAATTACATACCTATTATTCTGAACTCAAACTTAAAATTACATCTAAAAGCAGCCATAGCAACAAAGGCCAATAAAAATATCACAAAACTGTTGTGCAACAGTTCTTAAGAGAGGAAAAAGAGACCAGTTCTTAAGAGAGGAAAAAGAGGGCAACAAATGGTAGAAAAAGTAGGCAGCTGGCTTATGACAGGATGCTTGTAATAGTCTTGATATGAAACTGAGAGGTGTTAATCAAAGTTGATGTTTTTATTTCCTTATTTAGACACATTAAAAAATCCAAGATCTAATCCAATTAAGTTTGCATGACACTTCTTCAATTCATTGGGTAAGTGCTAAAGAAATTTCAGCTATATTAAAGACTTGTGATTTCCCTTTTACAACGCTAACATTTTGCAAATAGAGATTCTGTTCTGCCTGCTACCAAAACAGTGTATTGGTTCTTTCACCATGTTCACTTCACTTTTGTGATTTTTATTGAACATTGTGGCTGAAGATTTCCGTGAAAACTAAAAGCTAACCTTATTTGTGATCTGTACCAATCCAGAAGAAAGATACGATACACGTTGTTTGGATTATGTATTGGAGATGTAAAAAACATTTGTGCTGGCTTTGCTTTTTCCAGCTGTGATCTGTGTGCTAATATTCCAAGGTAAGTTTCTGCAGTACTGGAAAAGATAAAAAGAAAGGTTAATAGTAATGAGAACTTAAGGTAAAAAGGGACCATGTTGCACAAGTCTGGCCTCTAGTGTTCAGCAAAAGAATTGCATAGGAGCACACTGAAGCAAATTACTTTCAGATATTTCAGAGTAGCAGAATAACATTGAAAGGGTCCTTGGAGGTTTACTAGTCCAACCCCTACTCAAGCAGGAGATCTTATACTATTCCAGACAAGCAGCTGTCCAGTCTCTTCTCAAAAGCCTCCAATGATGGAGCACCCATAACTTCTGAAGGCAAGCCATTCCTTAGTTTCTAGGTTGCTCGTGGTGCACCCTGGATAATGTGACAGCATGAACTAAATGAACTAGCAACTGTTGGCAGCCAGACTACTCCGTAGACTTTCCTGGCAACAAAAATGAAAACAAAAAATGGACTTTTCAGACCCAAATGATAAGAGAGATTGGGAATATCATTTGAATTTGCCAAATCAGGGTTCAGCAGATCCAAGAGCCAATATGTTTCCAAACTTTATTGAATAGTAACATAGACATTGCTATCCTTCAAGAAATGCATTTAGAAAATGAAGAACAGCAACTCAGAGGAGGCAAGATTCGTGACTATGACCTGTTGGGAGTCATCTCACTGACACTGAAGCTATGGCATGGCTGCATATATTAGAAGGAATATAGAGAATGCCTCATTGTCAGCTTCTACAAACAACAATATACATCAAGTAATTTCCAAACTAAGTGATCTAACAATAGTGAACATCTATAAACTACTTTCAACAGCATGGCCACAGATTGTCCTGAACATCAAGCTGCACCCAACAATCTATGCGGGTGACTTCAATAGCCGTCATGTTGATTTCATCGGTTGGCATTGCAGCGGGACGGATATGGGATAGCAGTGCTCCCCGGAGCACCACAAAACCCAGCCGATACCTGCTTGCCAGGAGAACCTACAGGATCAAAGCCACCCTGGAGTGGTGGTGAAGAAAGGAGGGATGCTTTGTAGATCGTGAGGAAACAGCAATTTCCTCACTTGAGCCAAAAAACCCCTCTTGATCAGCAGCAGCAGTGACGATGGCCATTTTGGCAAGACTAAAGCTGTGACAACTGGGACAAGAAGACTATGAGCAGGAACGGTTCATAGACAGAGGATTGAAACCAGATGAGATGACTTTCAACTTCTATACTAGAGATCTAAACCCAAACAAAAGAATTTCTTTTTTTTAAAAAGAAGACTCTCCAAAACCCTAAGAAAGAGGCGAATTAACACATAGAGAAAGATTATGACCCAAAAGTGAAACAAACTTTTAATGGGAGACTATGAAGCTTTAAAATACAGAAAACTTGGAATGGAACTTGTAGCAGTGTGAAAAGTGACTTAATTTGTGGATAACATTGTTTGATTATTGGAATAAATTGTATAAAGAAAAAGAAATCTTGTTTTTTTATTTTTCCCTCAATTTTTTTTCCTGACAGTCAGCTGTTCTATCTTTGCTTTGTCTAATGCTGGAACTTTGAGCAGGGAGTGCTACCTACTGATGAAAGAAGATATTATACTAGTAGGTGGGAAACGACCTTGGCAAGTGAGGATTAATTGATTAACCACAAGAAAAATAAAGAGGAGAACAAAGGAAATAGTGAAAGGCAAACAACACCTGGAAGGCCTTTCTATTTTGGTTCCATATTTACTGTTTTTTTGACAGCTTGGAAGTATTGAGTGAGCCTTTTGAAGATTTTGAAGGCAAGGTAGATTATAATTAATAAGAAACATCCTTGAAATTGAACATTTGATTCTGTGGATTAAAGACATTTGGAGAAATTTGGTGGATCAATCTGGATTATTAAAACAGATAGAACACTACAAGGTGAAAGGGAAAGAAGAGAGAAGAAAAATTAAACAAGACTTAAAAATTTGAAAAATCTAGAGGGTGCAAATTGGAAAATGTTAAGGTCAATCAATTTAGGGGATTTTGAGGAACAGTTCTGGGACTGTGTAAATTTTATTAATATTGGCGTTTTTGGTGTTTTTGGAAAATTCGGATGTTGGAATCTTGGTGGAATATTGAGGAACTATTAGCACATTATTACAAAATGTTTCAACAGGGGAAGATAAATATGATTTATAAAGAAATATTATTGATGTTTCAATGTATTCAGGAAGATGTGACAAGGAATCATAGGGAGATGATGGAATTGATGCAGGATACTGATATGAGACTAGAAAACCCCTATTTCTTCTTTCAAGATGTTTTGTTTTTTATTAATTGGCTTATCATTGTTGTCATATTGCTGGTAAATCAATCTACTACAGAGTCCTTCTATATATTCTTTCCATCTGTTCTTGATCTTCTGCTGTTCACTTAATACATTCCCATTGTAGTCTTTACAGTTCCTTGCTATGCTGAAAAGCTGGATCTCATCATCTTCACTATGGCAAACATGACCTTAGTATGCCCATTCCTCTTAGCTTCTTCCAGATGTTGACACTGATTCTCCCACTGCCTATTTTTGTCTTCCTGGCTTCATGCTGGAAAACTACTGGCTTTGATCAGCTATTTTGATGGTGTCAGATAGCCACTTATTTGTTTTATTTGTTTTTTGGTGTGACAGATACTTTCCAGCAATTTCTATGATGTTACCTTCTCTTGTTAGTGTTCATTTGGATTTTCCCTTCTGGATTCGGTGACACAAACCTATTCATAACTTCTATGGCATACATAGATGAGATGTGTATGAATTTTTGGAAAGATAGTACCTTTTTTCATTTTTGCACAGTTTGAGGTTCAGTTTAGCCACTAACAGCTGATGATCTGAGCTACAATCACTTCAAGGAAGTGACTTAAAAGAGGCAACTGAACCTTTCCAGAGTTATTGGCAATATGAAGTCTATCTGATTACGATGTTGTCCATTTGGTGCTATCAATGTGTATAAATGTCTCTTGTGTTGAATAAACCATATTCATTATACTGAGATTATTTTCCCAGCAAAATTGCATTAGGTGATCACCAGCTTCATTCTGTTCATCTAGCCCAAACATGACCACTATTCCTGCAAATTCTCCTTAGCCTAATTTTGCATTGAAATTGCCCATAATATATTTGTTTGAATTGTTTTTAATAAGCCTGTTTGAATACTTTTAGTAAACATAGTTAACATCAATATATATATATTTGATTTAGTTCACCTAAAGACTGGGTTTCTCACACTACCAAAAGACTACTGTGTGCCTTTATATGCCATGTTGATGTCCATCAGTCATTAAATGACCATATCAGTAATGATGCAATCTGACAACAGATGGGCATTGTACAAAATGTGAAGAAAACTTTGGTGATATGGATACATTCTATGAGCAGCACTTTCCAGCATTGCCTGTATCACATACCAGTTTAACATCAATGGCAAATATTTGCAGGTAACATCAAAGCAAAGATGACAGGACACAACTGAAGCATACATGAAAATCATCCAGTTGAATCCAGTTGCTGTTTCGATCGTATGAAATTGTGGATTAATTGAAATCATTAATCCAAAAAGCAGATACTGCACCTATGGGGAAAAGCTAGGGGGAAGCAGAAGGAGGAAGAGGAGTGGGGATGATGATGATGGTTTCAGTCTAAAATTCCATTCAAGAAAAAGTATCTGGGAGCAAAAGTAGGACTATATTGCATTCGCAAACATAGTCACTCATTAACAGTACATTGCTAAATGAACTTTATAAAACTATCTTGTAAAAGTATTCCATTCGCACTTAAAATACATGATTCACACTTTACTGATGATGAAGTCATTTTTCTATAATTAGCTTTCCCAGTACAGTTGTAACATATGAAATGGTAGAACTAGCAATCAGTACTTCCATAATGTTCCAATATGATTCACAATATGTTTGAATACTTCTGAGTTTCACAAAACTCTACGATGGTTAACAAACAAACTTTGCATACAGAATTGTGGGAACTGCCCCCCACCCTCCAGAAGAATGAAATACTTTGAGGAATATTTAAAAGGCAGAATATTATATTTCCTTAAATGAGAACTGGAGAAACATGTTTTTTAGAGGCAGGAAGCAGCCCCAGTCTCCCTACCCCCCAAGCAGAAACTGAGGAGGCAGCTTTTAGAAATGCTGCCTCCTATATATTTTTATTTATTTATTTTATTTATTTTTTAAATTTTTATACCGCCCCCTCTCCCGAAGGACTCGGGGCGGTGAACAGCCAAGATTAAAAAACATCCAATAAAACATTAAAATGCATTTAAAACAAAATTAAATCCAATGGCTTTCCCCAATTTAAAACCCCTTACCCATAAAATTCACCAATAAAAATTCTAAGCCAGCCCGGCTTGCTGAAATAAAAATGTTTTCAGAGCCCGGCGAAAGGTTCGGAGGTCTGGGATCAGTCGTATCCCTGGGGGTAGCTCATTCCAGAGGGCGGGTGCCCCCACAGAGAAGGCTCTTCCCCGGGGGGTTGCCAGTCGACATTGCCTGACCGACGGCACCCTGAGGAGACCCTCTCTGTGGGAGCGTATTGGCCGGTGGGAGGTTATCGGTGGCAGAAGGTGGTCTCGTAAATAACCGGGACCTAAGCCATGGAGCGCTTTGAAGATGAGAACCAGTACCTTGAAGCACACCCGGAAGACCACTGGAAGCCAATGCAGCTCACGCAGAAGAGGTGTTACATGGGAGTGCCATGTCACCCCCCATAAGTACCCACACGGCTGCATTCTGCACCAGTTGGAGGCTCCGGGTGCTCCTCAAGGGGAGCCCCATGTAGAGAGTATTGCAGTAGTATAGGTATATACTACTCCTATATAAATATAGGAGGCAGCTATAGGGCTTTACAGCACTCGGGACAGTTTACAATGTCAGCATATTGCCCCCCAACAATCTGAATATTCATTTTACTGACCTCAGAAGGATGGAAGCCAGTTAGGATCTTGAGCCAGTCAGGATCAAACTGCAGGCTGTGGGCCAAGTTTGCTTGAAATACTGCATTCTAACCACTATGCCACCAGGCTCTTTCCTACAACTTCCAAACTCCTAGGAAAAATTCAGTATGTATGAAGGCCAACATCAGCTAAAGAACTGGCAGATGTGATTTCATATTGTTATGTATAATAATCATAATTCTTTACCCACCCACTCCCACTAGTTTCAAAGTTGCAATATAATGAAGGGAGAGCCGCAGCCCTCCCAAGCTCTGTTTTTGCTGGCAGCGGGTTGCAGGAAGTCGTGGCACCCGAAAATGGAATATAGGAGCCCATTTTTGCTGGCAGAGCGTTTGGGCCACCACAAGCGCCCTGACACGAGGGATGTTGAGCTGACCACATCCACCCTGGCCACACCCACCCTGGCCACACCCACCCTGGCCATGCCCACCTCCAAGATCAAACACAACCCTGATGTGGCCCTCAATGAAATCGAGTTTGACACCCCTGGTCTAGATCTAAAGTGGTACAATAGCATGTTAAAATATTATATACAAAGCATTTTAAAAGGGCAAGGCATGTTTTGGAGTGCTTCATATTCCTCACCTGTTTATACTTCTATGTATCTTCATAGCCATAGGGGAGACAGAGATCATACCCAAGCACTGGTAGCCAGGGACAGACTTTGAAGCAGCCATGTGTCAGCCCTTCAAGGTCGATGAGTCTAGAAACCAGTGCCAAGCAAGTCAGTGCTACTTTTACTGCAATAATAATAATAATAATAATAATAATAATAATAATAATAATAATAATAATAATAATAATAATAATAATTTTATTTCTATACCGCCCTTCTCCCGAAGGACTCAGGGCGGTGTACAGCCTATTTAAAAACACAGAAACAAAACAACAATTAAAATTTAAAATCATTAAATAATTAGGCTCCAATTTAAAATCCCAGAAATTTAAAATACCCCAATTTAAAACATTATGTTAATAGCCCGGCCTGGCGGAACAACAGGGTCTTCAGAGCGCAGCGAAACACCCGGAGGTCAGAGATCTTACGTATTTCCCGGGGCAGTTCATTCCACAGGGCTGGGGCTCCCACAGAGAAGGCTCTCCCCCTGGGTGTCGCCAGCTGACATAACTTGGCCGATGGCACCCTGAGGAGACCCTCTCTGTGGGAGCGCTATTGGTGGCAGAAGTCGGTCTCGAAGGTATCCGGGTCCTATGCCATGGAGCGCTTTAAAGGTGGTAACCAACACCTTGAATCGCACCCGGAAGACCACTGGGAGCCAGTGCAGCTCGCGCAGGAGGGGTGTCACGTGGGCGCAACGAGTTGCACCCATAACCACCCGCGCGGCCGCATTCTGGACCAGTTGGAGCCTCCGAGTGCTCTTCAAGGGGAGCCCCATGTAGAGAGCATTACAATAGTCCAACCGGGAGGTGACAAGGGCGTGAGTGACCGTGCGCAAGGCGTCCCGATCCAGAAAGGGCTGCAACTGGCGAATCAGGCGAACCTGATAAAAGGCCCCCCTGGCCACAGCCGTCATGTGCTCTTCTAAAGACAGCCGTGCGTCCAGGAGGACACTCAGATTGCGAGCCCTCTCTGTGGGGGGCAAAGATTCACCCCCAATAGTCAGCGATGGCACCTGCTGACTATATCGGGGCGCCGGAAGCCACAGCCACTCGGACTTGGAGGGGTTGAGTCTGAGCCTGTTCCTCCCCATCCAGGCCCGCACGGCCTCCAGGCAGCGGGACATCACATCAAGGGCATCGTTGGGGTGGTCTGGGGTGGAGATGTACAGCTGAGTATCGTCAGCGTACAGATGACACTTCACCCCAAAACCACGGATGATCTCACCCAGCGGCTTCACATAAATGTTGAACAGGAGAGGTAAGAGGACCGACCCTTGCGGCACTCCCCATGCGAGATGCCTCGAGGTCGACCTCTGTCCCCCTGCCAACACAAACTGCGAGCGGTCGGAGAGGAAGGAGGAGAACCACCGCAGAACGGTGCCCCCTATTCCTAACCCCCTCAACCGCTGCAGCATGATACCATGGTCGATGGTATCAAAAGCCGCTGAGAGGTCTAATAGGACTAGGACAGAGGAGCAACCCCTGTCCCGAGCCCTCCAGAGATCATCCACCAACACGACCAATGCCGTTTCTGTGCTGTCCCCTTGCCTGAAGCCCGACTGGTACGGGTCCAGATAGATAGCTTCATCCAGGTGCCGGGGAAGTTGTCGTGCCACCACGCTCTCAACAACCTTCGCCACAAAACGAAGGTTGGAGACTGGACGATAGTTGGCTAATTCAGCCGGGTCCAGGGAAGGCTTCTTGAGGAGGGGCCTCACTACTGCCTCTTTCAAGGTGGCAGGAAAGGCACCCTGACTCAGAGAAGCACTTATAATCCCCTGGAGCCAGCCTCGTGTAACCTCCCGGGAGGCCAGCACCAACCAGGAGGGACACGGGTCCAATAAACACGTGGCGGCACTAATCTTACCCAGAACCCTGTCCACATCCTCGGGAGTCACAGGGTCAAACTCCTCCCAGATAACATTCTCAAGACCTGCCCTCGTCTCCTCCCAGATAACATTCTCAAGACCTGTAAAATACCGTATAGCAATAATATCTAGCAAATCTGCATGCATTTTCCCCTTTCCTCCCTCCTTTTTTCTTCATGTGAAACCAAGTCATGCAGACACACATGCATGAATTCAGATGAAATAACAACTACAGAGAAGGATTGCATGTTTATGTGCAGGAAATCTCAAATCAAAATGGGATTTACATAATATTGCAGGCTACAATTAAGGAAAACTGTTCACCACAAAGTTTTACATCTTTGCTTAACTAAAGTCAAGGACACTTGCCTTTTAGCTGTATTATTCAATCATATTTTTATCATGTCCAGATTTCAGATGGTGAAGATGATGAAGTTAACTTGTGCCCTGCTGGTATACAAAGAACTCAGCCCTGTATTGGTTTACATTGACATTTAACAACACAAAAGAGCACCCTTGGTGTAAGCCTTCACCAGGCACAAAGCATGCAAGGATTACCTCCATTGCTTGCTAAGGGAAATTGCTTCAGCTGAATCTTCCAATGGGGACCCTTGTTTCTTCCTCCAGAGATGTTGATATCACAACAAATACAGGACGTGCTTCCTTTGCCTAGAGGCAATATAGTCTCTTCTCCAGTTATTACCATACTCAGCAACAGTGCACACCATGTGCAATAGAAATCTGTAAAGGCGTGCTTTTAAATTCTCAGAAGCCATCAGTGGGAAATGAACTGTGACCATATAAGGAGTGGGGTGACAGATGAGGGATGTTTATCTCTAAGAAAAAAAGAAGCATTGGAGGAAAGACTTGGAAAAAAACAAAAACCCTAACATAAAGCTGGGTACTAGTGGACTGCTGCCTAAGAAGCTGGAAAGAATGCAGAGCTGTGAGTTACTTTCAGCAGTGTGTGGGAGAACAAAGGGGGTTGTGCTGTGCTGCTTCTCTATGTACAAGCAGAATTCTGGAGTTACCCCAGTTCGATGATGACCCATCAAACAAATGTCTCCCTGAATGACTTTATTCACAAGGGCAGAAGAAGTTCCTTAAAAGGGAGAGTGAAAGGTCACCAGCCTACATGTTCTCCAGATGGGGACTGTCTTAGTTTTGAATGCTGGTCTTAGTGAGCCAGCATGGGGAGCAGTTTATGGTTGTTTTTAACTGAGGAATTGATTGTGGTTCTCCTTCTAGTGTGTAATTTGCTACATTCAGGGAACAGGACTGGGTGTAACAAAACATTTTAAAATTATAACATGGACACTTACACACATATCCTACTGGCAGTGAAGAGACTATTAAAGTGACCTTGACACAGATATTGAACTGTTATCTACACAAAAGAGGCTCTGTGTTTTTGAAAGTCTGGTCAAACAAGGTGGCTGCCTGACTCATTGGAATACAGGTAATTCTCGAGTTATGAGCATAATGCCCATTATAGCTGAAAGTCAGGAGAGCATTCAGTGAACCACCTTACTTAATGAACTCCGATCCCTGTTCTCCCCAATGCATTTGTTAAATGAATGCACAGGTGGTTAAATATAACATGGGGTGCCTCAGGGTGGGGCAGACTCTGCTTCCTATCCCTTGGGGGTCCCTACAGCCTCTTGGGCCTCCTTCTCTAGCTCCCACCTCCATTCACTGATCCCACATATACCTTTGAAGATCTCTAGAGCCCAGAAGGTTGGGGTACAGGAGGGCAGGTTGCTCCATCACCGGGCCAAGTGGCAGAATTCAACAAGTTGCCATCTTTTTCTGAGATGCTGACTATGCTCTTGGTTTTCCTTTTTTCCATTAGTTGCTAGCCTTTCATACCCCAGCATTAGCAGCATATCATAGTTAACACTGGGGAGGAAAGGCTACCACTAAGAATGAGAAATTCTCATAGTTTTCCTTCCTGGTATAGTTGCTAGCCTTCCCTCCCAAAGCATTAGCAACCATACGCTAAATATTAATGCTGGGAGAAGGAAAGAGAAACCCTCTTGGCTTTCCTTTCTTTGCTAGCCCTAGCATTGGGGTGTGGATCAGGAATTGCACAAGGGGATATTACATAGGTCGGGAAGAGTGCTTGGTTGAATGCAAGTGATGCCATGTTGGGAGGGCAGGGCATGCATAATAGATGGGTGGCTTGGATGAAGAAATGTGTCTGAGTGGGCTTGAGGCTGTGAGAGAGGTGCTGTGTTGGTCAGAAAGGTTATGTGGGGTTATATGATGCCTGGCCAGTGCTTGGGAGTATGAGTGATGTTGTGCAGGTCAGGTACATTGTGTGTGTGTCTGTGTGGGTGGATGGCATGGGCCAGGAAGAGTGCATGGAGGTATGCAAGAGGCCAAGTGGGTCAGGGAAGGCACACAGAGTTGGTGAGAATTGGGGAGGGTGCCTGGAGAATATGCAAATGTCACATGGGTCAGGGAAGGCACTCACAAGGCAGCACAAATTGGGGGAGGATATTGGGGGGGGAGAATAGCATGGATCAGAAAATATATGTTAGGATTCCTTCTTCTCTATTCCCACCCCTATCCCTTCCTTTCCTCCCACTTCCCTTCCTTTTCCAGCTGGCATGTAAGTAGCTAATGCTGGGTGAGGAGGAGCAAGGGATTGCAAGATTGGCTGGGAAATTGTCATGGAATGTTGAAAATGAAGCTCACCTGACATAGCAGCAGAGCAGCAGCAGCCAGTAGTATTAAAGCAGTCACAACTTTCCAAAATATTATTCCCTCAGGACTCATGAATCTGGATTTTGGTCAGAATCTGAGTTAACCTATTGGAAGTACTTTTGTTTAAAAATGGTTGCTATGATGTAGCAGTTTGCTCAGTTAAAGAGTTTTAGTGATGTATAGTTCACAATAAAGTGCACAGATTGTCCTCAGGTTACAATAGCTATCAGGACTAAGTGATTTTGGAATTGCTCTGCCTGGCAGGGAAGAGGTGTTAAGGATATTGTTGTGTTACCAACCAGCAAAGTAAGTGCACAGAGAAACGGTACTGAGAGCAATGAATACAATACATACAAACTGGTTTAACAAAGCTTTTACTTTGTAATGAAAAACAATTGCATAGTCTTTTAGTCAATCCAAGTCTTTAGCCATTCAAATCAGTTCGAAGTTACAGATATCTTCTTACCAAACAAACAGCAGTTGGTAATAAACAGCAATTCAACGCTGGTAACAAATCATGATGGTAACAGATCCATCCACTTCGTCACACACGTCAGTAACAGTTCCAATCAACAGTTCCAGTCAAGCAGCAAGCAATGATGAGAGCAGGTCCAACAATGACTATAGCTTGGCTTCCTTCTTATATATAGTTTACACTAGTAATTATCCACTTAAGATAAGTGAAGTCAGCAGTGCAATGACTCAACAGTACAATTAGGATAATTGGAGTCAGCAGTTAGTCAGCAGTCATTTACAATAAATCATCAGTACAATTACTCAGCATTACGTCTTAAAGTTACAGAATACATTTAAAGTGATAGGACACATATATAGCCTGGACAACTTGTTCGGTTTACACCATATCCTAACAAGTGAGCAAGTAGACTTGAATCTTTGCGCAGTCATAAAAGATCCAGAACTGATTCTTCCCCATCCCAAAGCTTCATGGAATCTTATCTATCTGTTCCCAAGGGAAGATAAGCAATCTGGAAGATTTCTGTATTATAGGCAAAATACAATAAAATAGTTTGCTTGAACTTTACACATGTGGATCTGGTCACTTGTGCCTGACAATGATATAATCATTAATAGAATAGAATTCTTTATTGGCCAAGTGTGATTGGACACACAAGGAATTTGTCTTGGTGCATATGCTCTCAATGTACATAAAAGAAAAGATACATTCATCAAGAATCATAAGGTACAACACTCAATGATGGTCTTAGGGTACAAACAAGCAATCAAATCATTAGGAAACAGTCAATATAAACCGTAAGGATACCAGCAACAAGGTTACAGCCATACAGTCATAATTGGGAGGAGATGGGTGATAGGAACAATGACAAGATTAATAGTAGTGCAGACTTAGTAACTAGTTTGACAGCATTGGGGGAATTATTTGTTTAGCAGAGTAATGGTGTTCGGGAAAAAAACTGTTCTTGTGTCTAGTTGTTCTGGTGTGCAGTGCTCTATAGTGTTGGTTTGAGGGTAGGAGTTGAAACAGTTTATGTCCAGGATGTGAGGGGTCTGTAAATATTTTCACAGCCCTCTTTTTGACTCGTGCAGTATACAGGTCCTCAATGGAAGGCAAGTTGGTAGTAATTGTTTTTTCTACAATTCTAATTATCCTCTGAAGTCTGTGTCTGTCTTGTTGGGTAGCAGAACCAAACCAGGCAGTTATAGAGGTGCAGATGACAGACTCAATAATTCCTCTGTAGAACTGGATCAGCAGCTCCTTGGGCAGTTTGAACTGAGTTGGCGCAGAAAGAACATTCTTTGTTCTGCTTTTTTTTATTACATTTTTAAGTGTCCATTTTAGGTCTTGAGATATGGTAGAACCTAGAAATTTGAAGGTCTCTACAGTTGATACTGTGTTGTCTAGTATTATAAGAGGTGGTAGTATGGGAGGGTTTTTCCTAAAGTCTACCACCATTTCTATGGTTTTGAGTGTGTTCAGTTCCAGATTGTTCTGGTCGCACCACGAGGCTAGTTGTTAACCTCCCGTCTGTATGTGGATTCATCATTGTCTCGAATGAGACCGATCACTGTTGTGTCATCTGGGAACTTCAGTATTTTAACATTAAGCACGTCATCATGTGATCATGCTACTTAGTCACAGAAATTCCAGCAATCCCAGTTATGATAAGTAAACAAGGTCACATGGGTCATTAAGTAAGGATGTGTGAATTCTGAGTTCCTGCTGGCTTCCCCATTGCTTCTACTTGTAAGAAGCTGAAAGGGAATATCACAAATCATGATTACAGGACTGCAGTTTGTTGATATTGTAATTGCAAGTTGGGCATGAAGCACCCAGACCACAATTGTGACTTCAGGCATCATGCAGTCCCTCTTGTTCAATGCTACTGTACCTAAACAATAACTGAACAAATGGTAGTAACCTGAGGACTACTTGCAGTTAGGATTAAGTACTGTCAATTGAGCCAAATTCCTTGCTATTTTGAAAGTGTTCAGTTTCTCTTCAGAGAAAATTAGTCTTTCATTTCCAACATGTTTGCGTGTAAACATATTATACCCTATAGTATGTTCATAAATAATTTGTCTTTCTGTGGGATTAATATCCGTTATAACCATTACAAATATCTCTCTGTATTTCATTTCACAGAATCTAAACGAATATGACATTAAAAATTATCCAAACTTAAATTTAGGGCATTTAAACCTATAAACACGGTGATTCCAAAATTCCATAAAGTTGATATAAGGAAAGTGCATGTCCATGATATTTAAATTCCTGGACAGTTGCTTTATTTTTAGAACAGGCATTTGCTAATGTTAAGCTGTGAGTTAGCTGGATCTTTGTTATTAATTTCGTATGTACCAAAATGGTTCTTGTACGCATCCCATTACAGGACTACACATCATTGCAGGACTGTCAGTTTAATGACTATGGCATTATTTAGAAACATTGATCTACTATTTGAGCAGAATCCTTTCTTTCTACAGCTACTGTTACATAGCACTATATTGCTTTAAACAAAACTGTTCCTGTGGCTTAGAAAATAATTTATGCCTTTTATACTAGTGATTTCTGATTCACTCTGCAAAAGTGTGGCATATGTACATTACAGCAATAAACCAGCCTGAAATCTAAGCAAAACCCAGCTATGACTCTGAGATTAACTGTGATTTATATGCTCTCAGTGAGACAGCTAAGGTTTTGCCAGGTGCAAAGACAGATCACATTAATCAAATCCCCAATATGGGCAAGAGGTTAAAAGTTCATTCAGACTATAATTATCTATGTTTCTGCAGCTGGACAACATGAGCATGTAGACTGAATCATAGACAAGAAACAGGTACAAATCTGTCTAAAGCAATGCTTTTCTAACTTGGCAGCTTTCAAGGTATGTGGTTTTCATCTCCCAGAATTCCTCACACATCTTAAAATTGCCAAGTTTAAAAAACAAGGATTTACAGTAATCAGTATAACATTCTCGATCACAGATAATGATAACCAGATGATGTCCATGAGTGGTGGTGTTAGCTTTGAGAACTGAAGTACACTGCTTATTTATAAGCTTACTATGAACCTCATATTCATCTACAGGAAATAAATATAGCTCACCTCAATATAAAATAATATGTAAGGGTTTATTTCTTTAAATATGAATTGCTCTTTTTGTTAAAGTTTGAAAATGTTACAAACATGTTTCCTTTTGCAATGCTGTATATGAAAAGTTCAAATTAAATTGTCAGAACATTTTTATTTGTTTTGCAGTACATTTTTACAGTACATAATGATTAAGAAAAAAATGGGATGGTTTGTTTGCTTATAGATAACATCAACATCACATTTGAAATAGAAAGATAAAGGCTGAATTCTGTTGACTTTAGGGTAGAAAGCATCTTCCCAGGGAGCAGAGAAGTATAATTATTTTTCATTAAATTTCAAGCTCCAATATTAACTAATTTTTTTTATTATGCCTGCTATAAGTGCTGCAATTTTAACTGTTTGTATACAGAGTGTAAATGCATATTTCTTTCCATAATAAAGGCTTGAGTTTATATTGGTTGTTGACCTTCATGATCAGTTTTAATCATAGTTTGTGTTTTCTTGCCATTTCTATACCTTCAAACACACTAGTGTTTGCTCAATAACTCTGTTTGCAAGTATTTCTTTTCCTCTTAATTTTGGAGAAGGAAACTTAGTACTGTAGAAGTAGAGAATGAAGTGGGAGGAATCTGACAATGGCACAGGTTTGAAGTATTGAAGCATTAGAAGAGCATGATGGGATGCAGAATGTACATGACATCATTGACAACAGTTATCTTGATAGTAAATCTATTTTGGAACTGATATAGTTTGAATCTTAGGGAGAAAAAAAGCTGCTTGAGACCCAGATGTTTGTGGGTAGAGACTGCTTCTTTAACTAATGTAAAACAATAAGTCCATCTACAATGCATTGCAACAACCAGCTAACATTATTAAATTGTTTGTTCACAACGCAAATCCAGTCATTGCCATATGCAAACATGTAGTTTTGGATTATTTTCCTCAGTAAAAAAGTCTGGTTTTGACTCATTTAATTTGACTCAATTAAATACTTTTAGTACTTTTGTTTTAGAGCATATTTATGCAGAAATATAGAAAATTCAAGAGTACACTAACTTTTAAGCACCTGATGACTGCAACATCTACAAGCTGAAAAGGCTGTTACTAAATTAATCTTGGTGTGTTGGACTTTTCAGTGTAGTCAGTTCACACATTAGTTTCAATCTATGTACACCAATCAAGTGAGAGATGTGTATATAAAATATCATCTGATATTATAGAGTTCTCACATTGTGTCATGTTCTTTTGCAGTTGCCTGAATTGAAAATTACTCTTTTCCCAACACAATTTTTACAGAGTTGTCTCTAGCAAAATTTATTGAGATGAAAGGGGTCAGCATACAAGGACTTCAGCAAGTGAACTCTTTTCAACTGGAAACCAATACATCTCTCTGGACATTTGTTCTCGTTCTCACACCTATTAACATTAAATTGCCAGGATGCAATTCTCTTTATTGAGGACATCTGCAGCTGGTTGTTTACCTTATTCTGTTGAACCTTTATCATTCTTGGAACTCCCTCTTTATGTCTTGCAATATCATAGAAAAATGACCAGCCTGTTTAATTTTCACTTTAGCCTCAGCTTGTGTTTTGTAAATTTCCAAGTGGATAATTGCAACAGTTGGAAAGAAACATTTGTTCATTATTCAAGCTATGTAGACCCCGATTCATTTGACCTTGCCCACAAGAAATAAGTGGCAACAACTGTACTAATTCGAGAGCACTCTGCTTGGAAAAGCCTGTTGTGTCTCTGACCTTAATTGTTAGTTTTAAAAAATGACTGTTTAACCTGGACTCTCTTTCTTAAAACTGAGAGTGTGTTTCATTTGTAATTTTTCAATTATCAATGAGTGATTTTAGTGATTTTTTTAAAAAATGTGCATATTTTGCACACATGGAGAAAAACAGACAATACACGTAGTTAAAATAAAATTAACAATATTGGATAAATCACCTGCCTTGCATATTTTAAAGCAGAAAGTTGGGAAATATTTCCACAAATAGACTGGATCATTTGAAAAACCTACAGAGCTGCAAGCCTGGCACAGGATTAAATCTGGATCCAGGTTAATAAACAGACCTGAAGGTGAAAGGCTTCTCTTTATTTACTTAGTAAATATGCTACTAGTTGTTGAGACACATGACACATATTGCTAGGATAGTGACAACACCCATTAAGTATAAATACAAGGATAAAATTATTTCATAATTCCATGGAGGCTAAAGAGAAATACTACTGTAGTGTGATTGGATGCATTACTAATGGTATCCAATTCATAACCAGAGATCAAATTTAGAAAATGATATGTCTATATTCATCAAGAGGTTCGGCAGTTGAACATTTGATTTAAATTTATAGTAGGAAAATTCATAACAAATTTTAATTCATCTGAAAGGACAATTCTAATCTACCTAAATTAGCCCCCCTTTCTCATAAATATTTTAAACCTCTTTTTTATGAAATGCCTTTATGAAATGGAAGGAAGTAGGCCAGAATTGATGATGAACCATTCTTAAATCAAGGTAACTTCTTATTAATTACAAGTTTTAGATTTGCTAAAATTAGGTTAGATAATTGTCTATCACCAGTCAGAGAGATTATGGAAAAGAAGGGAAGAGCAGAGGTAAAATGTGATCAGAAGCTTTTAAAAGGATGAAGAAACTATGTGAGCAAGCAGCTACTATAGTCAAAGTCTGGCTGATTCTGATGTAGTTTGGGAAACATGGGTTGTGTCTGAATGGGTTTTAGGGATAGAATGAATCCTTTAACTACTATTTTGTTTTGTATCTCCGAGAGATTTGGAGAAGCAGTTATGTAGTGGAAGTTGATTGTTCTCTTGGAATGCATCTCCATCTCCTTCTCTATTTTCCTTCCCAGTTAAGGAAAAATTTCTCAGCAAAATTAGGGAATGACTTGGGCCAAACTACTTCCAGGAAGACATAAACTGACTTAAGATTGTTTCTACAGCATCAGGAATATATTGGGCAGTTTCTACACAGTTCAACTCAAAACATTTCAGAGAATAAATGATCTATTTTACTCTATCCCAAATGTGTGTATATATTGTTGTATATGCACATTAAAAATAACTCTGCCTGTGTTTCAATTTGTGGGAATATCTCCCTGGCTCTCCATAATTTACTCAGTTAAGAGATACAACTTGTTTTAATTTAGTTATCAAAGCACAAAACTGTATATTTAGCCTAAATAATATTTCCCATGTCATATTAGAATACTGTAAAGAAATACTTTACTGATTAAAGAAAATACTTTGATTATGTTGATCACAACAGACTATATAATGTTCTAAAATGGGAATTCTATAGCATCCCACCTACAAAGGCCTGGAAACCAGTTTGAATGAGACATATGACTGGCCTGGATTGAAAAAGGAGATAAGACACTATACTTTCCTTATTTGACCTATATGCTGAATTTATACTGAGGGAACCTGGATAGGAAGATGAGTATGATTTTAAAATTGAACACGCTTTTGTAATCTAAAAAACCATCAATAACCTGTCCTATCAGACACTATGCTAAAAATGCAAATTATCTGCAAGTTCTAATAGGGAATATTAAATATAGTGGAGGAAAAAGAGACTAAGATTCAATATAAAGATAATTAATCTAATGATAACAAATAGAGCAATCAATCCTGCAATTGAGAATGAAGATTCTGAAATCCTAGATAGTTTCTGCCTTTTAGGACAAGCCATCAATAAGAATTATGTTGTAGACTAGCCCTTAGGAGACCGGCCATGAAGGCCCTGGAAAAGATATTTAGAGGCATGATTTCTTTATAAACATCAGAAAATTGCAAGCAATAATATTCCCTATAACACTCTATACAAATAAAATTAGGGCTTTGACAAGATAATGTAGAAAAAGCTTTATTGCTTTTTAAATTTTGGGTTAGATAAGACTCTTGAAAACAAATCAATTCAACACAAAAGTTGTCATTCTAGGTACAAATAACCAAGCTGAAATGATCTATTTTGGACACATTATGTAAAGATTAGCTCTCTGCATTATAAAGCTCTTTATTTTTTATAAAGTTCTCTATCTTATTTAGACTTCATATTTTTTAATCAGCCATCTCCCTTGTTGGAAAGGGAAAGAGGTAAGTTGGGTTAACATGATTGCAGGAACAATGGGTGTATTACTGAAAGATTGAAGGACCTGATTGAGAACAGATATAAAATCTATCTACAGATAGTTGTCCACTTAGAACTGTTGCTTAATGATCATCTGAAATTATGGCAGAGTCCATAAAAGGTACTTACCATCCAGATTTGAAGTTCCAATAGTTGCCCCTCCCCAGTTATGTGACTGCATTTTGGGTGCTGGACAATCAGCTTGCATTTACTGCAAGTTGCATCATTCTGCAGTGACATGACAATTTATAAGATTTTTGGTGAAAACTGGCCCCATAGTGAACAATGTATTAACTTAATGATCCACTTAATGGTCTCTTGATGACCCGTTTAATAACGATCACAACTTACATTTGTAATTGAGCACTCAATTACAGTCATAAATCAAGGACTACCTACATGTGGTTGCTAAGAATCTGTAGACTTGATGGCATAGAAATATAAATACATTATTCTGAGATATTATGTAGAGTAATGCTGATCACTTTGAAAATAAAAAATAATAGAGCGGTTTCCTCATGCTTAATGAACAGATGTGGGTGCATATTTTTTAATGACCTGACAAGCTGTAACCCCATAGGATGTACAGAATGTTTCAGAAATTAGGGCAAAACAATGTGGGGGTGGGGTGGGGTGGAGGTACAAGAAAATAAAGTCTTAGCATGCACAAGCCTCTCCAATTATGAGTATATAATTATGGGGGAGAAAAAACAAAATTGAGGGGGTTATGCAGACAAAAACTTCCATTTCTCCTTTATTAACAGAATATTTTAGAAAGGTGGAAAGGGAACACTGCTTTCCTTCACTAATATTACATGGGAAGATCAGTTATGTTTAATTTATGCAGGTCAATTAATTTATAAGGCTGAAAATCAGCCAAGATTTATTTAATCCAATAATGAATATAAAAACAAACTGAAGGTAGAATAGTGTTTTGAAATTTTTTGTAATCAATTCAGCTAAGAATCTTTACTAAACATAAAATGCACTGTGACTCCTTCTTTGCTTCTCACCAAAAGGCACCTAGGTTAGAATTTTAAAAGGACACCCTATCATTCTGATTTCTATTCTTTGAGGTTCAAAATAAATAGTTTTTTCTAAATGGATACTACTTTGCAACTGCAATAGCAAAACTTGATTAAGGCTAACAAAAGTATTTAACATGCAGATTATGTCATTAGTAACTTGAGTCACAAATTGTACATTCAAGTTCAGAGGTTTGTGGTATTATTGAACATTTGAAAGCCTAAGCATTATAATGGCACTGCCTTGAAAGGAAAATGTGGATTTTTCCCTCCCAAGTTTTCCTTTTCCCAAGTATTGTTGTGATCGCAATATGCAAACATCTTAATTTTTATTCAGTCTTAGGAACATACACTTTTGTATTGTCATGTATGAAAAGTTTTTAACAGGAATGCAAATGGAAGAAGGCTTTAATAATTCCAATGGGAACTGGATCCTGGAACAAACAGTCCCAAGAGCAATAAATAGAAGCTTCTGTTTGCGCAGTACAGAGCTGGGCTTTATTTAGATTTTGTCACTTGGTATGTAAGTGAATGTGTGCACACACCTCCATTGTTACAAAACACTGAACAAGCTCACAAAGAGGGAGCATAAATAAAAGGATTATAAGAAATGCAAAATGAGAAGGAAAATTTTGTGCTAAACAAGCGTCTTTAAATGAATTGGTATCAATCTTAAAATCTCAGAGCAGTGAGAGTAAAAAAGGCTTAATAAGTAGTCTGAAGGCAATTTATTCTTTTATTATAAATTTAGAGTGAATGACCAATGAAAAAGGATGACAATGGAGTACCAAGAAAGCTCATATATCAAAATTTTAGCAGCATTTCAACAGTTCTGGGCTCCCAACATACTTCAAACAATGCTTCCTCAAATTCTTTCCAGTAAATACAACTACAGTAATAAGTTTTAAACGAAAGAGCAATCTTCTGGGGAAAAAAACACAAGAGTTGTACAAACATTGAGATTAATGCCAGAGAACTTCTCAAATGCTAATGCTTCAGAGTTCCATTGCAGTAAAAGGACACCAAATATTGTCTCTTAACTGCTACTTAGAAAACACCTTATTAGATGCATAGACAATGAATTACATCAATTTGCAGCTTTTTTGATAGATTTATCTACTAATATCTTCATTTTATAAAACACACAAGACTGGCAAACTAAAATAATTCCTCAAACAGTAAAAACTAATTTCTCATACAACCTGTTAAATTATCTTAGCAATGCGGGAACTGCAGCATTATCAATCTTTTCACTCTTTGTTGACATCCTGTGTTCTAATGAACAACATGCTGTGGATGCCAGCACTAGTTGGCCGAGATGACTGCTGCAATGAGATGTTATCAAAGGACAAAAATGACACTGCAGCAGATTTCACTTCACCAACTTTTAGTATCAGAACTAATCCTTCCAAATGCTTCTTGGAGTTAGAATTGATATTAAAAGCTCTCCACAGTGCCAATTTTAACAGTCAAACATGTCTTACTTGAGTAATTCCCTTTTTCTTTAGATACTGAAATGTCACAACTTCTGTGCACACTGCCAGTATTGCTCAATTCCACTGCATAGATAAGATTTACTGAATGTAATCATAGAAACAAGGCAGAATTTCAGTTTCATCTTTCTTTTCCTGAACTTGTTCATTAGATTGATGGTAATGAACCAGAATGAGAATCACTTACAAGTGATGGCAAACATCTTTTAAAAGAAATTTGAACTCATCATATATAAAAGCAGAGTTGGATTTCTAAAAAAATAAATGCAAGTGGGTAATAGGTAACTGCAACAATATGATGCTTTCTTACTTACAGGAAAATATTAATATTATCTTGGCATTGCTGGTGTTTGATGAGTAGAAAAGAATGCTAATTAAAATATTTCGGGAAGGAGAGCAATAGCAAATACACATACTGACAAACAGTATAATACTGTCAAGCTATTCCCCTTCTTTGGTACTGTCTAAACTTTCTTATCCAAAATATATAAGGGAAATGCAACATTAAAAAGCTACATTTTAGAAGTATTTATAAAATCAATGTGCATACAGTATTATACACAACAATATGATATGAACCACATTTTACCAATGTACTTTCATACTATTTTGTTTCAGTATCATTAAACTTTTTTTCAAAAAAGAATCTTACTCAGTTTACATTTTGCTTCATCATATATTATTATATTGACAAATGTCCCAACTTCTCTAATGGGTTTAAAAATCACCACTAAATGATACATTATATACAAATTTTACTATAGATTAAGTTCTAGGCAATTATTTTCATCTCACTTATAACTTAAGGTTGTATTATCAACTACAAGCGTGTATGTATATGGGTGCGTGTCTATATACAGACATAGACACACACACACACACACATTGTACAGAAGAAATGGCACCAAAGATACTCATAGTATGTACAGTAGATGTTAGATACTGAGGATAAATGACTTGCAGACTATCTCTTACTGTATAGTTGATCAGGGAGTTCTGCATTCTGAGAACGAGACTTAAAAGAGATACTCCCTTTTTTCTGGAAAGAACAATGATGTATCAGACATATGGTAATATTCCATACATTAAGATTGCCATAATGCCAGCACTGAATAAGCCAGCTACAGGAACAGTCACAAACCAAGCTAGAAAGATATTGCGGAAGAGATGCCAGTCAACAGCCTTCTTGGATCGTATCCAACCAACAGCTACCACAGAACCAACCTTGGAAGTTTGAGAAAAAAGTTAGAATTAAATATATCTTAATATGTATGTATGTGTGTATTTATATATGTATGTATGTATGTATGTATGTATGTGTGTATATATATATATATATGTTAAAACTTGAGAAGACATATATATACACACATACATACACACACATATATGTATATATATGACTGAGGGTCAATAAATTTTGCTTGTTTAAATAGCCAGGAATTCTTTATTGATCACCATCATCACACTACCTTGAGTTACATGGCACACAGCAGTGATTTGGGGGAAAAGGATGGATTAATTATCAGAGTAACCACCAATAAGTATGTCTAATGTGTGATGCAATGAAAAACTGTTCACTTTAATAAGTTACATTTTAATGCTAGGTATAAATGACATCCCAACCCTCCACTTTCTCAAGATTGTCAGAAAAGTTAATGTGCTGTGACCATTAAACAACCATATTTATGGACCCCAGTTATAAATAAGTGCCAGTCAGCTGATGCCCAAAGTTAAAAAGCTCTAAAAAATGTTGACAATTAAATTTCTTATTCATTTTTACATGGAGCATGTTCAATAAATGCTGCCAACTAAAGATCTGTTCAAACTTTGCTACATAGAGTAATTTTTACTGAAAATGTCTGAAAACGAATTTAGGTTGTTACGCATATAAGTACCTGCTTCATGGGTACATGAATTTATACAAAGGCATATTTCTATAGCTATATATTCCACTTCACTTATCATTTCTTGGTAAATCAAGTCATATGCTAAAAGTTTTCAATTCTTTCCAATTATTGACAACAGCATAATCCACTTAATGTATCTTAAAAGCTAGTCAAATGACTATTTCTGATCAATCAATTCTGACCCCATTATTTTGGAAATGGATTACAAACAAACAAATAAATAAATTCCAAAAAATCTATTTTGTAACCTCAGAAAAGTGTGGCTGTTTTAAAAGGCTGTAAACATGTTACATTAAGTGCTCTAAAGTAATTTTGGAATCACATCCAAAACACTGCAAAGCCTTAGAATAAATATGTATAGAAACTAATAAATTTCTTCTACTCATTTTTATCTGGATTCTATGGCTTTTCAATCCTTCTTAATTGCCAGCTGCATGCTTAACAGCAAAGATTAGGACACCATCTAGAATGGCATTCCATGAAGCATCAGCACTTATTTCAAAGAAAAAATATGGTTACACTCTTCTCATGTGCACAAGAATGAATTTTCCTCATGAGCTTCTCTAGATCATGTAATATATATTGGCAGTTTAGCTGTAGCACATTTTTAGCAGCACTGAGCAGGTGCCAGACACAGCAGAAACCTATGGAAGTATTGGAGGACACAATCTTCAGCATTCAAGAATGACAGATGATAGTGCCCATAACTAAAATTCAACTGCTAATTGATCCAACTATTGCATATTAAATGGTAGAATAGTTATTAAATCTTTTATCCAAGCTCTTTTATTTCTGTTACAAGGGCATAAATAGTGTTCAGCTGTTTTTTTACCTGGACCTGAAATCTGCAGCCATGTGACTGCTAATTTCAGTATCTAAGTCAATTGTTTCAATGCATTTCATACTGGAATATAAACAGCATCTACACGTGATCCTAGTATATCAAATAATCAGTACTATTACCTAGATGCTTTCTAGTGTGTTCATCCCTTGCTCATCCTTTTAGGTTTTTCTTCCTATTTCCAGCTGATCAGATTCACTAGTAATATCTCCATCACTTTTTTGCTAGCTTTTTTCTTCTTTTCAACAAAATTAAGAAAAGACTAGGGGGAGTGGGACATGCAAAAACGAACAGATGTGTCTGAAGTTCTAGCCTGACTGTTATGATTGACTCGCTATATAGCCCTGCTCACAATCAGACAACAGTAATGGGAGGGGGTAGGGAAGGCATTGGGATGCAAGGGAAATTTGGGAGTGAACTCTGGAATGAAGTTTCCTGGAAGCGTGAGACAGACCCAAACCCCAAGATCATCGCCTGGGAACATCCGAGGCAGGCAGCCCATTTGCAAAATAAAAAAACAGTGGAACTGATTGGGAGGTTCAGGGGGGGAAAGAAAAAGTTTTCTGATGTTATCGTGCACAAAAACATCAGAACTGGCTTTTCTACTTCTGTACCCATAAGGCTTTTAATTAAAGTTATAGTCTTGGAGAAAAAATGTTCCAGGAGTTTCTTTTGCTGTTTAATGCAGTGACAGTTGACATTAAGCTAGTGCTCAGGGTAATAGCCTATCTGGATTCCACCAGAGGTCATCTTTGAAATGTTGGCTACGGCCAAAGACACGGAAGAAAAAAAGAAGCCAGAGAGAGATCCTGGCTCGGGAACAGCGGTTGCTACCTCAGGCTGGACCAAGAGCATAGGCCGCTTGCACATGCCCTAAACCAAAACCCAAGGAGTCCGAGCAATCATCCGCAGCCAGGAAGGAGCGAGTGAGAGATACCCCATACCAGGGAGTGAAGACCACTGGGTGACGAATATGGACAAGGCAGTGGAGGCCAAAGACCCCCTTCTCCCTGCCGGAATCAAAGTGGTATGAGGTAGGGACTTCCGATTTGGCGTCACGGAGAGATGGTCGGGAAATTAGTGGGCTCCGACGAGCCCTGCGAAAACCCTGGCTGACGAACCGCCGCCGATGGGTCTTCGGACCAGAACCATCCTGCAGGGACGGGGAAGAAAGAGAGGCACCTCGGATGACCAAGAGGAACAGGAAAGTTCCTTGGAGGTTGGAGGGAACTCTCTGTGACTTGGCGGCGGGGGGCGGCAGCCATGGCAGCTGCCACGAAGTTGGGACAACCGGATCAAGTATTGAGCAGGAGGAAAGTGGAACAGAACGGAGTTTTTCGAAGCTAGGTGAGTGACAGTCAACCCAGGTTTGTAATAACATCAAGGGAAACATCTTTTAACTACAAGACCACTAGCGATAAAATAGGGGCTAAGGAGCACAGGGGCAAAGAAGATTTTGAAATGAAGCTTTAAAGAGACAAAAAACCCAATAGAAAATCAATTTTTGTAAAAGGCGAAATATTTATACGATCTGAAGAGAAACCAGGGCTTCTGGTTGGCACCGTCGGCATCGCGGACGGTCTTTTCGGACCGCCAGCCCCGCAATTCCGTTGGAGCCGTTCTGACAGCGTTAATCAGCTGTCAGATGGCTTGAAAACCTCTCCTTCGGGAGAAGAAGGAGAGGAGAGCCGGTGGGCGAGGGTAGAGCTCCCCGGAAGCCCCTGGAACAATTCCAGGGGCTTGGAGGGTGAGAGCTCCCCGTTCAGCCCACTGAAGCTCCGGATCCGAGGCGACTCCATTTTAAACGGAGCCAGACGTCACGACCAACTCTTCTGTCAAAAAGGAGATTAATTGAATTCAAAAGCAGACAGAACGGAAGCAGGAGAACAAGCTTTTGCAAGTATTGTGCTTAATTCCTGGGATACATTGTTTCTACTTGATTTTTCTGAGCTGGAGATGGAAATGGCGTCCTCGTTGTGGGTGTAAAAGTGAAAGTTAGAAATGAAAGTGCTTGTTAACAGATTTGTGCTCAGAGACTGGATTTAAGTTGCTGGGATTTGAGAGCTGGGTGTAGAAAAGACTATCTTGCTTGATAAATCACAAATAAATTTGAGAAAGCTGTTCAAGAGACTTTATGGCTGTGAAAAGAAAAATTCTTTTATAATAATATGGCTTCCAAGCAAAGAGTTCCTGAAAGTGGTGGAGGCTCTCTAATGGCGTTACAGAGCCAGGAGGATTTTTTTAGAGAATTTATAAAGGAAGCCATGAATAACCAAATTGCAATTATTAATAACCAATCAGCAATCATGGAACGAAAACTTACAGAACTGGTGGAGGATATAAAAGCAATTGAGGATGTTTTTGAAGGAAAGCACAATGACAATGCAGGAGACATTTTGACCAAAACAGAGAAGCTGGAACTGGCTGGCTCTCAAGAATCTTCAAACTTTCCTCCTGCTCTTTTGGAATTAACTGACAGAACTTTTCAAAAAACTAATTTGGAGCAGAAAGAAGTAGAAACTGACCAGTCTTACGAGGTTTTGGACTTCTCTTTGCAAACTGATAAATCTTATCGAGTCAATTCTTCGTTCTATGAACTGGCTGATTATATAAGCAAAAAGAGTCGATATGGGGGCTCTAAATCAGAGGAAATGGTTCCAAGAAAGGGACAAGTTTTAAAGATACATCAACCTCAAGTTAAAATTCAAAACCTCCTCAAAATAAAAGTAGGAGGGAGGAAGAAAGACTGGAAAAAATACAGAAAGAAAGGAAGAATGGAAGATTAACTTTTTCTGGTCTAACTATTGATGTGTTAATGATTAATTACAATGATTAAGTAAATGAATTAAGAAAATATAGAAATTCAATTAATGATTAATTAAGGTTTACTTATTGTTGTATTAAGATTTTTAAAATATTTGAATTTTGAGAATAAAAGTAGGAGGAAGAGTAAAATGATTAAGTAAATGAATTAAGAATATTTTACAGATGTATTTTTAGGGTTTGAATGATCTATTAGTGTTTGCTAATGTTTTTAAAACTCTTAGGGCTAAAGGATTATATGTTATTTTGAGCTTATAAAAAAGGGAGGCTGATGAATAATCTGTAGAAGGGGAGTTAAGGGGTCTAGGGAGTTTTAAATCTTGCATTGTTAGCATATATTAGCGTATGTTTGGTAAAATTTATACCCTGTTTTTGTTCTGGGAAGTCGGGGTTGGGGTTGGGAAGGGGGGTTGAAGGGGGTTTAAAAATGTTTAAACAGATAAGTAAAAATGTTATATTAAATGATAACTGATAAGGAGAGGTATATTGATGATATATTGAATGATTGCCTATATTGTATATTTGTTTGATCATAAAATAAAAACTTTTTTTTTAAAAAAGAAAATCGATTTTTGAATAAAACTAATTGGAAACGTTAAAGGATTGGAAGGTCAAAGGATTGGAAGAGTTTAAATTTGGACTGGACTTCAATAAAAAGATTTGATACTTTTAAAACTAAAAAGAAAAAGAGAAGCCAAGTAAGATTGTTATGTAACTGAAACAAGATGGATACTTGTTAAACAACTGGAAATTGTGGATTGCAGAGAGACACCTTCTGGAGTAAAAAGGAACATTGGAACTTGGTTTTTGTTTTGGGAAATTGTGAACTTTATTTATTTTATTTATTTATTTAATTAAATTTCTATACCGCCCTTCTCCAATAGGACTCAGGGCGGTGCACAGCCTAAGTAAAAACAGAGCATACAAAATTTAAAAACAGTATTAAAATAATTAAATATTTTGGCCGTAATTAAAACAACCCAATTTAAAATCAATTTAAAATTTAGCTCAAGCCAGCCCAGCTAGTTGAAATAAATAAGTTTTCAAGGCCCGACGAAAAATCCGGAGGTCTGTTATTATCCGTAACTCTGGGGGAAGGTTGTTCCAGAGGGTGGGCGCCGTCACAGAGAAGGCTCTCCCCCTGGGGGTCGCCACTGAGGAGGCACCCTGAGGAGGCCCACTCTGTGCGAGCGTACTGGCCGGTGGGAGGCTATTGGTGGCAGAAGGCGGTCTCGTAAGTACCCCGGCCCTTTACAGATAACAACCATGAGAATTTGTGGTGGATGATTTCTTTGTCTGCAGGCGACTTGACTATGGGGGGGGGAAAAAGAAAGAAAAGAGGAACCACAACGGAATTCTTACAATTGGGATAACATCAAGTTAAAAAGAATAAAATGGTGCAGGAATTAGAGAAGGAACAAATTGATGTATTTGACTTGGAATGGAAATAAGAAAAATAATTAAAATGCCACATGGAGGACAAAATTAGAGGACACTGAAGCTGAAATGAAGTATATGCAAGCAGACAAGAAAATGAAGAAACAAGACATAACGGCTGGAAATAAAGAAGACAAAGACAATGTGATTAAATATGAATAAGTAATGCACAGGTGGATAGTAATAATAAAAAGGAGTTTTTTAGAGACTATACTGTGAAAAACAATAGTTATAAAGATGATTACACTGGGATTAACAGTGAAAGAATTGGGGAATATGGGGTAAGATAGAAAAGTCCAAGATTTTGATCTACAAAATAACTATATTGAGATTAATGATGGTTAACAGAAATATGAGAAGAATATGTTACAGATACTTAAAATTGAAATAGGGATGGAGGCTATAATATATGAGAAATAGACTATGTTAAAAGAAAATATATCAATGGACATAATGAATTAATTTGTATTAAGATGTTACATGGTATTACTTGAGAATAATTGATTATAAAAACTGGGATATTATTTAAATACCTATAACAATTGCAATAATTTGAATATTTTCAATAACTTTAATATTTTAATATTTTCAATATTTTTGATAATATATCTATCTAAGCAAAAAAAGAAAAGAAGATTGAAATAATATAGGACAATGAATTACAAATAAGAATTGCTCAAATTGGTTTTTATACAAATGGTATGGTTAAAGAGATAGAATTGTGGGAAATAATTCAAAAATTGTATTGTAGTCTTATTTGAATTAAGAACTATGTTTCAATGTTAAATTGCTATATTTTTGGGGTTAGAGATAGGATCTAAATTTGGTGAAGTTAAGAGAGAAATAAAGATTTATTGAGCATTATACAAAGTAAAAAATGTGGGGAAGTTTTAGAAAGGGAAATAAAATTTTGAAACATAAACATGTTTCAAACAGTGCAGCGCGAGCTGCACTGGCTCCCAGTGGTCTTCCGGGTGCGCTTCAAGGTGTTGGTTATCACCTTTAAAGCGCTCCATGGCATAGGGCCTAGCTATCTTCGAGACCGCTTGCTGCCACCGACGATCTCCCATCGACCCGTGCGCTCCCACAGAGAGGGCCTCCTCGGGGTGCCATCAGCCAAACAGTGCAGGCTGGTGACCCCCAGGGGGAGGGCCTTCTCTGTGGGGGCACCTACCCTCTGGAATCAATTGCCTCCAGAGATAAGGAGAATCCAAGACCTCGGTGCCTTCCGCCGTGCCCTTAAAACCTTCCTTTTCCAGCAAGCCGGGCTGGCCTAATTTTTTAAAGTGTTTTTAAGTGTTTTGTTTATTGTTTTTAATTAATGGGGCCAAATTTATATATGTATATTTTAACTGTATTTTAATATTTGTATTTGATGTTTTTACTTGGCTGTTCACCGTCCTGAGTCCTCAGGGAGAAGGGCGGTATACAAATTCAAAATAAAATAAAAAATAAAATAAAATAAAATGTTTGATCTGTATTCTTAATAGTGAGGATTTAGGCTAAGAATTGTGAAATGTATTATGAGGTATTAATTGAATTGAGATTTAAATTGGATTAATAGAGGGGTAATTGTTTTGATTAAATAAATAAGGGTAAACTTTTTATAAGATGGTAATAGGGGAGATAGGTGATTTAAGATTAAGTATTGTTAATAGTGAGGATTTAGGGTAAGAATTGTGAAATGTACTATGAAGTATTAATTGAATTAAGATTTAAGGGGGGTTAATAGAAGGGTAATTGTTTTGATTAAGTAAATTTGATTTAATTTTTTTTAAAAGTTGGTATTAGTTGAGATAGGTGAGTTAAGATTAAGAAATAAGTGTTATGGCAAAATAGAATATAATTTTTTTTGTTAAAGATGGAAAAAAAAACCTGTATAAATTGATGACCGGATTAGGGCTCTGTTCCGAAAAGATGTAATTTGTGTGTTGGAAAAAATAAAAATTAAAAAAAAATTTTTTTCCAAAAAAAAAAAAAAAAAGCAGTCTGAGGTAGCAGATGGAGAGCAAAGTGGCTAGCCGAATAGGATGACCCTGCTAAGTGGAACATCCCGATTGCCAGTCGCAGCCCATCAATGGAGCATCTGCGAGAGAAGTTCACAGGGATGGAGATTCATGCTGCGACACCAGGAGCCGCCTCTGCTACTGGTACAGGAATTGTGGAAAACCTGGCGACCCTGGCAACTCCCTCTCCTATCCTTCAGCCAGCAGCACAAGTGGTTGCAGCTGTGGTCAGAATGCCGGTGTAAATGGCCTTCACCACACCTCCTCTTCTGTTGCAGCCAGCAGCACCAGTGGCTGTGGTCAGGGCCAGGGCTGTAGTCAGGACCCTGGCCTTGCGGTTGCATCTGGGATTCCGGCACTGGTACCAGTAACGGCAGCTGGCATTCTACCCCAGCAGGGGTAGGAGGAACAGCAGTCATCCACCTTGGTGGTCCTCTTTGATATGTGCCTAAGGCACCTAGCCCATTTCTTGGCTGAAATCTGGCATCACATGGAATGCTACTAAGCAATATATTCGGATGATGTGACATGGGTCCATGTTATCATGGTCAATCTGGAAGGGAATGCTTCAGAGTGGCTAGTGTCACTGCATGATGAAGCGCCCCTGAGCTAGATGACCTCGAGGCTATTATGCAATCCCTATGAGTACGGTTCAAGGACCCCATGGCAGCCTGTTGTGCAGAAGCCCGTATCAGTACCCTAAATCAAGGGAAGTGACTGGTTAACTAGCTCCAACTACCTCCAAGGATTCCACCACCTACCCTGGGAGACTGGCCAGAGTGCTTGCTGGTGTATCATTTCTGAGAGGGGCTGAGCAAGGAACACTATCAGAATTGTCTACTCCGGGAGGGTGGAGGCGGCTGCCACACAACCTTCGACAATGGTATTGTATAGCCACAGAGACAAAGATTGATGTGGTGGAATTCTACAAATATACTGGGCACAAGAGTCAGATGGGGCGCACCGCCAGCCAAAAGAGGCAAACCCTGCTAAAGCCTCGGAAGTTGCTTTCATTGAGGAAAGAAGGAGCACTGTGCTGCCAAATGCCTCATAGCATAGCCAATGACTGTTCCCTTCCTCCTGAGCCAACCAAAGAAAAGTGTTTCACTGAAGCCAAAGGAGAAAATGCATGCGGGGCAACAAGTCATAGAGTTCTCCCCTCTATCCACTGAAAGGGAAGAAACTCTGGTCCCTGTCAAGATAGGACTAGTCTTCTGTGAGAGTGACAGTGAAGGAGAAAATGATCTGATGGTAAGTGGAACCATCATTGCCATGACTGCTAGAGTGGAGATTTCAGCGTCCTTAGGAGTAAAGCAGGTCCTTACGGCCTTGCTGGACTCACGGTGCACCAGCTCCCAAGTGGTAGAGAAGTCAGGATTGAGGCTAAGAAAGCTAAGGAAACCCATAGCATTTTCTCAGCTAGACAGTTCTGTAATGGGTGGAGTGCCAGCAACCTACTTAACCAAGCTTGTGAAGCTAAAATCTGGACCCCCAGAAACTATTCAATTTATCATGGCCCTGGAGATGATAGAGGCCATGGTCCTGAGCCAGTGGAAAAAATGGAGTCCGTTTTGGAGTTAATTGGGATAGAGACAAGTAGCAGATGTGAAGAAAAGTATCCAACCAGCAAAAGTTAGGGAAAGTGCCAAGCCACCAAGCACCTACAGCTAAGAAAGCGAAAGTGGAACCTTCCAATAAACTAAAGGAAAATGGCAGCTTAGAACCATTGATTCTCAAGGAATATTGCAACCTGGCTGAGGTCTTTAGCAAAGGAATCTAACACACTTCTGTTCCATAGACTGTGCGACTGAGGTGGTTCGTGGAGCTAAACTGTCAAAGACAAAACTATATTCAATGACACCTAGGGAGATGCTCTGCACATTGATAGAAAAAAATTTAGCCAGGGTCTTCATTCAACCGGTTAAGTCAAGGATAGCAGCCCCTGAGCTTTTCAAAGAAAACAAGGATGGATCTCTTAGGCCAGGGGTGTCAAACTCACGGCGTCATGTTGTCATCACATGATGTATCGCGACTTCCCCCCCTTTGCTAAACTGGAGGTGGGCGTGGCCAGCACATGACACATCAGCCTGCGGGCCACAAGTTTGACACCCCTGCTTTAGGCTGTTGGCCAATTATAGAGGGCTAAACTGTATATGTGTGGTGAATGAAGGACATGTTGGCCCATCTTGCAAAGGGAAAGAATTTCATGAAGTTGGACTTGAGGGATGAATACTATAGAATGAAAATTAAGGAGGGGGACGAATGGAAAACAGAGTTCAACTGCCTTCAGGGTTGCTACCAGTTTTGTTTGTGCTACAGTGAGGCCCCAGCAGTGTTCCTGCAACTAATAAATGAAGTCCTGCATAAGCACTTGTACAAGGTGGTCTTGGTATATCTGGACAATATAATACAAAAACCAAGGAAGAGCAAATGAAATTGGTCAGAGCAGTGCTTGAGAAGCTGTGGAGGACTCAGCTTTTCATGAAGTTGTCCAAGTGTGATTACCACAAGATCAGCTTAGACTACCTAGGGTACTGGATTTCAAAAGATGGCATACAGATGAATCCCCGGAAGGTCCAAATGATCTTAGAATGGGAGCGCGAATGAAGATGTAACTTCAGAGTTTCCTCAGCTTCATGAATGGAGAGAGGATATCCTTCCTGGGGGAAGATATCTATGGACTTTATTGTGGAACTGTTGGACAGCACTGGGAATACTGTGATCTGGGTCATTACATACTTATTCTCTAAACAGGCCCACTTTGTGGCATGCCCTAAGATCCCCTCCAATCAGGAGCTGACTAAGATCTTTGTACAGCAGGTGTACTGGCTGCATGGTATTCTAAAACACATAATTTCAGATTGGGGGGTGCAATTTACCTCAAAAATTTGGTCCAAGTTCTTGAGGTTATTAGGCTTCTCCCAGGGTCTTAGCTCTTTCCATCATCCTCAGATGAATGGAGCTTGTGAATGTATGAATGCAGTCATGGAATAGTACCTTTGATGCTAGGTGAACTGCCAGCAAAACAATTGAATTGAATGAACTCTTGCACTTTGCTGAGGTGACCTACAATAACTCTGTGCACAATAGCACTGGATTTGCCCCTTTCGAGTGACTATGGGTGTGGAATTTGTGCCTATGCCAGAGCTTCCTCAAGAATCTCCTTCGTCGACTTAATTGGCTGAGTGGATGAGTACTCTGAAAGCCATCTGGCCTGTAGTGCACAAACATTAGAAGTAGCACAGGAAGTGCAAAAGACAAAGGCTGACAAGAAGAGAGCACCTCAGAGGAAGTTTAGAATAGGGGATGAGGTGTACTTGTCCACAAAGTTCTTGCAATTGGGCCAACCTTGCAAAAAGTTGAGCCCTAAATACATAGGTCCTTTCCATATCATCTGGATTATAAATCCAGTGATGATGGAATTAAAATGACCAAAAAAACCGTAGGTGCATTCATCCAGTGTTTCACTGTATTTCCTAAAGCACTTCCACAGTTTACTGCTGAGACCTGCCATTAAGTCGCCTCTCCCCCCACACGGGTATACAGAGAGAAGCACTTGAGGTCAAGAAGATCCTTGATTCTCAATACCACAAGGGGAAGTTGTGTTATTTAGTCTTATGGAAAGGTTTTTCTTTGACAGAGGCAGAGTAGGTGGCAGTAAGGAGCATCCATGCCCCTAGGCTTATTCAGAAGTTTCATGCCTCTGACCCCGATAGGGTGTTAGTGCGAAAACCCAGAGTGTAGAAATAATGTGCCTGTTTATTTCTTTGTTGGGTTAATCTTCTTTCTGGAGAGTCGGCATATCATACTTGACTCTCTACATAGCCCTCTTGCAATCAGACAACAGTAACAGGAGGGAGGATGGAAGACATTGGTATATAAGGGAGGATTGTGAGGGAACTCTGGAATGCAAATGTGCCGCCTGAAAGCGTGAGACAGACCCAAACCCCAAAGTCATCGCCTGGCAGTCAGGCTGTTTCCAAAATAAAGCAAATGCAACTGACTGGTGGAAAATGGACAATGGGAGCTCCAGTGGGGAAAAAGGAAAGTTTTCCAATGCTGTTTGCATTTGAAAACTTCAGAACTGGTTTTTCTACTTCTGTACCCATATGGGATTTCAGTAAAGTTATATTCTCGGAGAAAAAATGTCCCAGGAGTTTCTTTTGCTGTTTAATGCAGTGGGACGGTTGACATTGTCTTTAAAAAGAATTTATAGAGAAAGAATGTGGAATGGTAGTACAAACAGAATGTAAAAAGCACCACATTTTATTTAAACACTGAACTAAAAAAATGCAATTTACCTGTTTGAATTCAAATTTCTTCTCCAAATTTTTAAAAGGGCATCAGTTATACTGGTTTTTAGAAGCAATTTTATACATTATACAAATTTAGTGTATTTATTTTAATAACAATACGTATTAGAAAAGCAGTTAAGTTCATCACTGAAAAGCTACAATGTCTATAATTTCAAACAGCTAGGCTTATATTGGTTTGAAATTAAACACCATTTGCCTTCAAACAGAAAAATTGTGACTTAGACTGCACTGCACTTGTGGTACTCACCCTAATTTTTACATTCTATAACCCACAAGTGTCCAGTATGAAAAAAAAATTATTTGTGAGAAAAATATTATTAATGCAAAGCTAACATTAAATTTAATATGCGGAAGCAAGAATACTAAAATGTTAAGTTTATTGCTTGTTAATTGACTATTAAAATGAATTCTACCATGTAATTCACAAATTGCAAAAATAATAAGCAATTAAAATAATAAACTATGCTCTGTGTAATCTAATATTTGTTTTAAAAATCAGTTTCCTATTATTTGGAATAATTTATCACTCAAATTTTTAAAGCATTTTTGAAAGTAAATAAAAATGCCACATTTTGAGTTTTGATTGTTGATGTTATAAGCAATATAATATATTGTACGTCATGAGACATTACATAGTGAAGGCAAAATGGGGAAAAATCAGAATTTACTATTTATTTATGTTCTTAAATGATTGTGAATGTGTTTAATTGGCATGACCACTGCAAACTCCAATACCTTGCAATGAGTGGAGCTTATTGGAATACCCACATTTGAGGCTACAAGTACGGTTAGCGCACACATAACTTCAATGCAAAATCCACTGTGAAGAAATAAAAAGAGACAGATGGAGATTTTGTAGTGTAAAAGTGACACACAGGAAATCCCATGCCATGCATTCATCAGGAAAGTGGAAGGATGAAGGATGTAAATGTCAGAACCTCTTGGCAAAGAAGAATGCAACAGATCAAAGTTCATATGGCATGATCTACAGAAAAAATGTGGCTATTCAGAGCCAAATCTATCAATGAGGTTTGAGACAGCACTCAGGGAAAGCCTAAAACAGTTTTTTTTTTAGCTTATTGTATTCATAGTAATGAACAAGAGTCATTTAGATTTTCTGTATCAGATGATAAAATGCCTTAGTTCTATTCTCATTATTAGATTTTTTTCCCTTTTACTTTTAAAATGTAAATAGAATTTTTATTTAATACTCTTGTGCAACTGCATAGCCATATGAATAACTCGGCATCAAATAAAAAACACATTAGTTTTTGCACAAGATCTGTGAAATTAACAGGGCATGCAAAAATCCAAAGGCTGCCTTTTAAAGGAACACAAAGCTACATAAAACTGAATGTGGCTGTGCATCTAGTTATGAATAAATGCTGACAAATTTAAAAGTGCTCAGTTGTATAAAACGTGAAAGATAATTAAATGTTTAAGAATGGAAGTAAAACCTCCTATATCATGTATTTTATAAAAATATGAGGAATGTCTTCTACATCCAATTTAAGTTTCCTACTGTGGTATCATGCCATTATAAACTGATCTGAGCAGCAAGGTTAAAAAAAATAAAAACGAATAATCCAGACCAGCTTGGCTGCAGTCACAGGGCAAAGGCATACCTTGCAGTGTGTAGTACTGACAGGAAGTCCAACATTGGAAGCTATCACAACTGTGAACGCCGAAGCCAACTCAATAGTGAAACCACTGCAGGAAGCATAAGAAAACACTTCACAGTCATTCTTTTTTTTTTAAAAAAAAAAAACTTGATCTATCAGTCTGGGTTTATACCTTGCAACATGCCAAAAGCTTACCCGTTCTTCTTCAAATGCTTTCCTCCAATGTTTGATCATTGAGTTATATTAAAAGAATAAGAAGCTGCTGGATAATGAAAACTATATACACACACATTCATCCAGATTAAATTAGTGAAGCAGCTTTCTGGTACCTGATCTAATCTATATTCCAAGAAATTAAGACTTAATTAGCAATTAGGTTAGCAGCAGAATTCTAGTATGCATTAAAAACAAATAAAAATCATGGATCCAGTTTTTAGTTTTGGAAAGCAAAACTAAACTACTTTGATTTATGAATTTTTTCTATGCTATTCGAGACATTGTCAGACTTTTCTGCTCAACTAGACCTCAACAATTTAGGCACATTATGTTAGTTTAAAGACAAGATATTCAAGTCAGTTCAAAAGCAAAAATAATTAGGGGCAAAGATGCCATAGCAAAATTTATCAAAATTTATCATTATCCACTCATGCACTTACCTTGATGGTGTGATAGGTGTGAGGTCTTTTCCCATTGTTTGGATCACTCTTCGTCCCCAGACCCAGAGTCCTACACAGATGCCAATGCCTCCATACAGTAGCAGCCAAACAGGAGTAGGAGAATCTTGCATTACACCACCCTGATCATATATAAGCCAGAGGGCAACCAAAGGGCCTATAGCATTGCTAGAGAAGAAAATATAACATCAAATCCTAAATACATTGCTTTAATAGCTTGCAGGCTATCTTAACGTACATCAGACTAGCTTCTTACAAAGAGCTGTTTTTCTATAAGCATTAGCTTTAAAATGTCTTCTCAGTCAATCTCCTTCAATGTTCTTAATTTCTTGCTTCCCTGAGCATAGTGGCCATGCTATTAGAGAATACTAAATGACTCTTGTGCATGTCTCATGAATATTACTTGGCAAAAATCTACACCTAACATAGACCAACCGTTAAAGTATTTTGCTGATTGTTTATAATTGGTTTTATGATATTTATGCCCAGATGACTTCAGAACTTTTGACTATGTAATAGTTAGTACAGCAACATTAGCCCCAAGTTCATTTCTGAGCTCAAATCCAAGTTCGTTTGAAGTGCTAAATGTTATCAAGTGTGGCTACCTCAGGTAATGTTTTCTCTGTTGTAAATCTATGTATTTACCAAGAGGAGTCTAAAAAAGACCTTGTTTTATATTAATCTCTAACACAAAGTTAGATTTGTGTTAGAAGAGATCAAGTAGGGGTTCCTTCCTTCTCTTCCTCAATGTTCAGGGCTATTTGCATGGACCATTTAAAAATCATGCAATTAAAAGTGGGCTGGAACTTGAAAATAAAATATAGGACTCAATACATATCAGCTTGAAATACACAATGGACATCAGAAAAGTGCTAGGAATTTCATAAACAGTAGTGCCAGATTAGGACTCTTTCAATCTGACAAATGATTTAGAAGACATTGGATTTCATACATACATACATTTTTCTACTATTTGATGAGCAGTCGGACTTTTGTGCAAGGTTGGAAATAGTTATCGTTGTTTTAAGGAAATCCAATTGATAAAACAACTATCTACCATCTTGATGTGACAAAACATACAAGTCCTGCTCATTTTTTTCTGAGACTGGTTGTGCAATAATACCTACTTAAAAGACTGCAATTGTGGTAATTCAAAAGCAGAATTATTATTTCATTTGGTTTATGACCGATGATTAAGACAAGATGAGGGATATTCAAAGAAGATTTGAAGGAGAATAATGCTGTGTTACTTTACTACCATTATTAACATACAGCATTTTTGAACAATGTTGAATAATTTGTCGCTGGACAAATAAATTGAATATATTTCAAAACAATACAACTTACAATAAATAAATTTGAAACAATCTGAAATGAGCTTACATTATTTAAGATTCTAAATACAGTATTTCAAGCTTTAAATTTTTCAATTTTAAACCATTTTGCATAATGCTAATAAATATACCGGTATATGTTCATTACAGAAAATAAATTTCCCAACAACAGCAGAGAAATGAAATTGTAGGACAAGAACAGGAGAATAGAGACTTATTCAGGTTGATTGTTTTTCATATACTTACAAATGGAAAGAAAGAGAACCCATCTATTTATTACATTTATATCCTGGATTTCATTCAGGAGCTCAAGACAGCATAAATAGTGTTTCCTGTCCTATTTATCTTCAGACAACAAACATATGAAGTAATTTGCGCTGAAAGAGAATGACTAGTCCAAAATCATCTGTGAACTTCTGTGGCTGAGGGTGAATCAGAATAATTATCTCCCGGCTCTTAATCCAACACCTTACTCACTCACACTATCACAGCAATGTTTTATTCAGTTTCAGCAATATTTTATTCTCACGCTTATGCAGGAAATGTAATATGTAAACTCACAAATCTAAAACTGCAGTTGGAATTTTCCCAACTAGTTCAGTTTACCAGAAAAACTTATTAGCAGTGCTTCACTTTAAGAATGTGAGAGAAGCTAAAACTCATCAATGCTCTTTTTAGTGTTTCAGTTGGTTCAGTTGGTTCTTAGCCTAATTGGTTTCCAGAAGCTGCTCAAATCAAAGTTCTTCCATGGAGCATGTGGGTCTTGACATCATCTTGGTTTGGTTGATTCAACTTTATTCTCAGTTTTTCATCAATTTATTGGTAGTTTATTGTTTGGTTTTTATTTACTGCATATCATTTCTAACACACCACCAAAAGTCCTTAGGGGTTTGGCAGTCTATAAATGTAAAAAATATTCATAAGCATTTTGGTTGGAACTTTTTCTATCTTATAACATCAGTTGGATAATTTCTAGTTCCTGCCTGGAACTATTTGCATTGTGTTATTCCTTAATAATAAAAATATTGATATAGAGGTTAAACAGTATCAAGTGTTGAAAACTGACTTGCAGTCATAAACTGCTTTATTTTCTAATGATATCAATTGTATCTACATTAAGGCAAGAGACATTTTGGAAATAAAATTATTTTTGATAATAGTGACTCTCAAAAAATTAAACTACATGCAACTGCAAACAGGTCACAAGAATATTATATTGTGCTTGTAATACATTTAATAGCTAATGTAAAATTGGTAATTACCTGTCAACAGGATTTCCATATACTCCATTTTCTATGTATGAATAGTGTTCCATGCCTGCAATCTTTTAAATAAACTATTATGGCAGTATTGCAATGTTTTATGTTAAGGGAGAACTGCTGAATCTGGTTATCCTCTCCACCCCCCCTTTCCCCTGCAAAAAAAAGCATGACCCTATCTTGTAAATGTATGGATGTTTCCATAATAGCAATGAAGGTCTCTCAAGCTGTTTACTTGCCATTGACAATTTGCTGTTGCAGAAACTTCAGTAAGTACTCACAGAATATAATTTGGGAGTTGCTATTATATTTCTAAAAAAGGAGAGGAAATAATAAAGAAGCAGAAACTATAGAACACCCACAAGGTTAAAACAGCAACACTTGAATATTATAGCTCACCAACATCTTCAAGCCAGGATTATCTGATAATAACCATCTGCTTTCTATTCTTCCTGGAATGAATTGCTATTCCAACCAATCATATATAATCTTGTGGACAGTTACAAGGAATCAAATTGTATCATTTTCCTTTTATAACATAGCTGGGTTTTACAATTGCTAATTCTAATTTTCCTTCTAAAAATATTTGCAGAAAGCACAGAATATTTTTGAATTATTAGCAACAGCTGGCCTCTATCTGGAAGAACAAACACAAAAGTAAGACATGAATCTCTTTTTGTTATGAGAGGCCTGATGACTGTATTGGCTTAGTAAATTTATATGCTCATGCTGGTTTTTTTTTTTTTTTACTTGAGCAACCATTCCTTGGTTTATTCACCATAGGGGTGAGATCCTTGTTTATCTGTGTTGTTTTTTATGCAAATGAGTAGAAATTACAGCAAAAAATAGATCAAAGTTGACATAAAGTTACAGATAAAACCATTTTTAATAAGCATCTTAAATGTTTAAAATTGTTGAGAATCAGTGAAGACCATAATGATAGAAGAACTCTCAACAGTGGAACCAATCACAACACTCACAAATTGCTATAATACAATAAACATGCAGGCATTATTACTTACCTGACATCATTACCTCCATGAGCAAAAGACCCAAAGCAAGCTGTCAGGATTTGGAGGAAGTGAAAAAGCAGATGGACCTCTGAAGTGTCCCGTTCATCTCTCTCTTCTTCTGCAGTATCTTCATTGGGATTATTAGGATCTACTAATTCTGATGCCAATTTCATCTCTACACCACCTTCCTCTGCTTCAATTTCTGCTTCAGCTACAGCATTGCAATAGCTGGAGTAGCTGTCATAGCGAACCCTCTTTTTGGAGTAAGATACCGTGTCCGTAACTAGCTTTTCACTGTCTTCTGGAGTTGACATGTCAGCAGCCTTGAAGGAAGAATGCACAGGCATCCCACATATGGCAGCTGTGTAACAAGTGTAGCTATTGTTGCGCCGCAATAACTTATAGTTATTTTCTTGCGAAGGCCTATCTTCATTCCCTCTATCTAGATGTATTTTGTGCAGTAAGTCTTTGTATAATCCTGAGTCTTTGTGCACGGTGTGGTACACATGGATGTCACTCTTCATGTGGCCATCAAAATTAAATGTACCATTGGAGACAGGTGATTTCACCATACTGTGAGTCATTGAAAATGCCCTTCCTGAAATATTACAGAAAAACCTTATTTTTCAAAGAAAATTCAAAAGGTTTGCAACACATTTTAGAAAATATTGCTTCTTTATTTTCTATTTTTTCACAAGTCTATCCTATTAGCAAGTGCAAATAGGATAATAAAAGCAATAGAAACAGTAGATCCTATTTATTTAAGAAAATATACCCACAGACAGTCCTCGACTCACAATGATTTGTTTAATGAGGTTGCAACTGCGTCAGAAAGTTATTTACGATCTATACTCACACTTAAACCATTGCACCATTCTTGTGGACATATAATTGTTATTCACGCACTTGGCAACAGGCCCTTATTTGCAACTGGTTGCAATATCCTGCAGATACAATTGAAATTTGTGATCTTTTTTTTGCTAATTTCCAACCAAAAATGCCATTGCGATTTGCTTTATGACCAGGGTGATTTACTAAGTGGTTGTTTACAAGTTAAAACTTGTATAAGTAGACTATAACTATAAGTATAGTCATAACAATGGAAATTCCAGGTCCACATGTGTTTTTAAGTGGAGGATTACCTGTAGTTCAAATTAAAATGCATTAAAAGTGCCAAGCCCTTATGTCCAGCTGCAGGCTAAAATATAGGAAAAGCATCCAGAACTGTGTGGGCTCTGTCAAAGTTAAAAAGGAACAAGACTAAAATTAATTCAATAAGATACAAAAGGGGCAGGGATAAAATCAACACATTTAACTAGTCCCGTATTCACTACAGGGACAGCACAATGGCTCAGCTGGTTTGTTGGCTTGAAAACTGGAAGCTCAGATTCGAGACCTGAGTGCCACGCAATGGGATGAGCTCCCATCTTTGCCCCAGCTCTTACCAACCTGGCAATTTAAAAGCATGCAAATGTGAGTAGATAAATAGATACCACTTCGGTAGAAGTTAACAGCACTCTGTGACATTATGACCATGCAAAATATTTTCAGACAGCACTGACTAAATGGCCTTAAAATAGAGATGAGCATCCCCTCCTATAGTCAGCAATGATTACCAGAGTAAAATCTGCAGATATTCCTTTACTTATTATATTCAGTACATATCCACCAAATGCTGCAAATAGTGGAACAGAATTTTGCAATGCTATGTGTGGTACAGAATTATCACCCTCTAGAAATTAGACATAGGCCAAATCTAGTCTATCAGTGCATTAGGGGAAACATAAGCCCAACCATTATATCCTTATAAAATGGGCAATGGAAAACGACTTGTTTCAAGTTTCTACCTTTCTTGTGTCACAGAGACAAAATCTTTTAACTATTGGGCATCTTTATACCAGAACATAGAAGTTAATACTTAGGACCTCATCAGGATAAAACTAATTTATCTAAATCAATAGCAAATAATTCTGAAATGAAATGAGGGAAGAGATGGAGACAAAGGATGTATACATGCTAGGTCTTTTTTCCTGGCTCACTTGGCCAGCCATCCCTCCTTCTTGGACTGCAGCAACTTTGTGAGGGATGGCAGAAGGGGCTTTTTCAAATTGGCCTGCTATCACTTTTATACTTGCAGTATTTACAACAAATTTGGTTCCATGTTCTTTTTACCTTTCCTTTGCAATTTGTGATGTCTTTACCATTATATTATAAGTTTATGGATAAAGCCTGTATTCTTTCATACATGAAAAGTCATTCTATGTCAAGTGGTCTGATTTCAGAAAAGTGCCACCTCAACCACTACAGATTTTGATGAAATTTTGTGTGAACATGCACACACGTCCCCAATGAACATTGGTAAAGTGTTATGTGTACTTGCATCATGGGTGCACGAATACTCGCAACACTTCTGTGCATGCGCAGAAACGTCCAGGCGAGAGAGAGAGAGTGTGTGTGTGTGTGTGTGTGTGTGTGTGTGTGTGTGTGAAGTTTTCCCACTGCCACCGGTTCGCCCAATCTGGGGCAAATCAGTAGCAACCCACCACTGGTATGACCCCATACCACAGCCTTCTACAGTATGACTCTGAGGTTCCAGCAAATTTGAGACATAATATCTCTGACAATATTTTGTTGAGAGAAACAAAACTTGGCCATCTTGTAGAACTTTTTGTGCTCTATTAAAACAAAATAATAAAAACATTCTCATGAGCGATCTCCATCTAGATAATTTGGAGCAAAGTTGGCAGAAAATATTGCGGCTCAAAAAAAGGTTGAAGTTTGGCTTTTTATATCTCTGGAAGGAAAGTTATGATAAACGTGAAACTTTGTGCATAATAACTTAGCAACACAAGGTTTTTGAATATAAAATTTCATTCTCCTACTGCTTTCTAATAGTTTACAAATTGAGTGTAAAGTTGAAGTTTCTTGTAAAAATGCCAAAAATAGGGTATTTTCAGCCCACTTTTACAAAAAAAAAAAAAAAAAAAAAAAACCCTCCTGGAAACTCTGTTGAATCATTCTCATAAGAAAGAGCATGTTTCAACCCCACACAAAAAAGTAGGATTGGTTTTTCATCGCTGAAGTATAAAGCCCTAAAAATAGGGACAAAGTTGAGGACGTTGCGGTACCAAAGTCATGTACGTCAACACACATTCTTTTATATTGTGCCGTTGTCATTTCATTTATATTGGAGTTTAAAGTGTATAATTCATTTCTTGCATGGTATATGAATCTGTTAATCTACTAGCGATGCTTCTACACTAATGATAGAGGTTAAATGTGCTGTAAGTACTTTAGTGACACCACACGTTAGCATGTTAAACAGTTATAGGATTCTGAACTGTATAGGTATAGTTGTCATATTTCTGTCAAAAAACGCCTCCTTTTTTGCAGGAAGGGCAAAAAAGCCCCTGGGGAGCGCAAAAAATGCCTTTTTTTATGAAAAAAAGGGCCCATTTTTGGCCTCACAAACCCCCCCACACGTCACATTTTTTCTCTCCCCAGCACCCAGGAGCACTCTGAAGGCTTCCCAAACCCTCTGTGCACCTCATTTTTGCAAAAACGGATCCATTTTTGGCCCCCCAAAGCCCCCATGTGTCACGTTTTTGCCCCCCCCCAGCCCCAAGGAGCACTCTGCAGGCCTCCCAAACCCTGTGCAGGCTCCATTTTTACAAAAACGGGCCTATTTTTGGCAAAAACGGGATATATGGCATGGGATTTCAGGAGACCAAAAATGGCTGTATTCGGTGTGTAAAACACACCAATATTTTCACCCTCTTTTAGGGGGCAAAAAGTATGTCTTATACTCCTAAGAGTACGGTATATCTCCATAAGTATTGCATCGGCACACGTAACACTTTACCAATGTTCACTGGGGACATGTGTGCATGTTCACACAAAATTTCATCGAAATCCATGATGGTTGAGCAGGGACCACCAGACCACTTGACATTGAATGACCTAGCAGTTTTGATGATGATGTTGATAATTAGGCTGTATGTTTTAATTTAAGCATAAAAATATTCTACTGTTAGTATTGCCACAGAAATATTCCATATTCCTGTTCTTGATCACTAAAAAAGATGAACTGTCCAGAGAGACAGGTTTGCAGTACTTAGAAGTAAGAGAACAATAGAAGATTAGGAAAACTGACCAAGAGTAGTAATGCATCTGAAATATATAAGCAAAATTAATTGAGATTAACTGACCAAGAGTGGTAATGAATCTGAAATATATTAGCAAAATTAATTGAGAGGAAAGAAAGGAGCTGCTTGTTTGTGTGGCACTGGGTGAAGGATAGATACATGGATGATGAGGTCCAGTGGAGGCTAGAGCTGTACATAAGCCTGCATACACATTATTCAGAGAAAAAAATATACAAATTATTTTTTTGCTTGTATTAATTGTTATCATTATAAATTTGTTAGAGGGCTAGAGCCTTAATACATAGCAGTTTGACACTACACATAAAACACATATAGAGAAACAATACATAAACTCTTAATTTCTCACCATATGGTACACGTGGATGACTACCATTTGCTATATTATCTGATACGCCAGCATCTTCTGTTCCACAGCTAGTCAGGGGAATAGTACTTTCATCACTTTCTTTTACACCAGGAAGTTCTTTAAAGACAGGCATATCCTCTTCTTGAATTTTGTCAATGCTTTCGTCAGATATTTTTGATAGTGCACTTTCCTTCTTTAAACGACCTAGATAAAATGCAGGAGTTTAGAAACAATAATTCATTTACAGAACTACCTTTCAGGGTCAACATGTCTGATGTCCTTTAAGCAAACTGACTACAGTGATACAATAATTTACTATTTTGTTAGCTCGAGGCACAGTTCATATATAACTTCACACTAATAAAACAAAAATGTTTTTAGCATAATCATCAACTATTTAGTTTGGAATACCAAACTTTAATCTGTCTTCTTAATTCTTACTTCAAAGTATGTTGCAAAGAAGAAATATTTTTGCCAGGACCAAAAGATTCTGCACTTAGTCAAACCCAATCGTGTATAATTTAATTCCTTTTACACACAATTTGCATTTCTTGTATGTATGTAAAATTGTATTTGGGATCATGGTAATTTTTAAAATGCAAGCAATAAAATACCAGTCTTACAGCACTCAATAAATACTTATAGTATGTTATTAAAGTATTATAGCAGTGTTCTAGAAGTCCTCATGTGAAAGATTTAAAATAAGATTATTTCAACCCATCATTTTATGAAAAAACATACTTGCTATTTTTCTTTTCATCCATGGACATACAAATATCCATACTAAGGCAGCAAATACAATTGACACACCAATTGATATCAGTGCTATTGCCCATAGAGGAAGTGTAATTCCAAGGACTGAAAAAAGAAGAAAATAAAAGTGTGCATTTCTTATGTACTTATCAGGTAACTGTTATATTTTAGAAAGGATCTGGAATATTGTTTCAGAAATATAAGCCATTAAATCACAAAATTACCGTATTTTTCAGAGTATAAGACGCACCTTTTTCTCTCCAAAAAGGGGGTGAAAATTTAGATGCGGCTTATACACCGAATGTAGCCTCGCCCACCTACTGGCCCCCACCCTTTGGCTTCTGCCTCCCAGCAGTTTACCTCCTTGCAGCAAGCAGCATGAATAAACAGCTCATTTCAGCTTCAGCACAGCCTAATTAGCATAAGTTGATTGTCCGTTGGATCAACCACCCAACTCTCAGCTGTTTTGCGTAGGCCTCTGCTGCTTGCTGCAAGGAGGTAAATTGCTGGGAGCAGAGTTTTTTTTCTTGTGCTAATCAAGCTATGCTGAAAACAAAAATGAAAGTAAAGCAGGCTATTTGCTGTTTGCTGCAACGAGGCAAAATTGCTGGGAGGCAGAAGCAGATTTCTTTTTCTTGTTTTCCTCACCAAAAAAGGTAGGTGCGTCTTATAGTCCGGAGTGTCTTATACTCTGAAAAATACGGTAAGTCACTTTCTTTGTAATACAAGGATATACCGTGCTTTTCGGAGTATAAGATGCACTTTTCCCCCTCCAAAAAAGTGGGTGGAAATCCTGTGCGTCTTATATAGCAAATGTTGCCGAAGCCCTGCTCACCCGCTGGCCCCCACCCTTCAGCCTCTCTCTCCCAGCAATTTACCTCCTTGCAGCAAACAGCAAGGTCAGCTTCAGCACAGCCTGATTTAGCACGAGCAACTGATTGGTGGTTGGATTGGCCTCCTGGAATACTGCCTAACAGCTGTTCCAGGCTATGGAGATCACTGCCACCCATCGCTGCTGTGGCCACCCATCGCCGCTGTCACCTATCGCCTCCTCCGCATGCCCCATTTTCAGCCTCCAAGCATCCCGTTTTCGGCCTGTTCCAGGCGGCGGTGATAGGTGACAGCAACGATGGGCGGCGCTGGCATCGATGGGCAGCAGCAATCCCCGCAGCCTGGAACAGCTGATAGGAGGTATTCCAGGAGGCTGATCCAACCGTCAATCAGCTGCTTGTGCTAAATCAAGCTGTCCACACTGTTTGCTGTTTCATGCAAGGAGACAAATTGCTGGGAGGCAGATGCAGATTTTTTTTTCTTGTTTTCCCCCCCAAAAGCTATGTGTGTCTTATACTTCGGAGCATCTTATAGTCCGAAAAATACAATAAATTGTTTTATAAAATTATTATAAAGCAGAAGATTGCATCCCATCCGCCTGTCTTGGATTACATAGAAAAATATATTATGACAAATGAACATTAAAATTTATATTAAAATCATAAAACATGAGAAATATTATATTGTGCTGGATTTAATGTTTAACCTCTCATAAGGAGAATAGAATTCTTGTACTAATTCACTTAAATTAAAAAAAGGATGTATGTACAGCAATTGCTGTTTTTCAAGCCAAATATTGCAAGTATTGAGGCTAACTTTTAGAAAAATCTTGGCTTGCAGATATTATCCTTTTCATGGAAAAAAAAGCCAGGGTAAATTAAGGTGGGAAGAGTACAAAATTATATTCTGTGTTCCAAAAGATAATACAATCTTTTCACAGCAGACTCCATCTACTCACCTGGAGCACCTGTATACATTATGGAGAACACATTAATAGTTATTGTAGCAGCATAGAATACTGGAAGAGCACGGAGACCATTTGGTACTGGATCTTCCTACATTTAAAAAAATAAGAATTTTTGAGATGTAATTGATAAAATCAGATTGTTTTTTAAAAATCAATACTTTATGCTCTAAACATTTTTAATACTAAAATTATTTCAGTCTGCTTGGAAAAACATGCAGTAATCAAAAGGTAACCTGAATTCTGACATCAGCCCCATCATCATAAGAACAAAATGAAAATATACAATGTTGATCTGCTGTGATTTAATTGAAAATTATAGAAGATAAATTTTGGCTGGTTCAGTATTCTCTCCTAAAAAAGGTAGAAGCTGACATTGATATTGAATATACATAACTAACAGCTTGTTATTAGGTAGACATATATTATTAGATATATTATTCTCATATAGAAGAAAAAAAATGATGGTACCATCAGCCCAGAAAAGTGGAGCACATACTTCATTTTATAGAATGGTGGTAAGATTTGAACATCTGAATTATTTCCACTGAACTAAATACATTCCCTAATCCCGTGATGGCAAACCTATGGCACGCATGCCACAGGTGGCACGCGGAGCCATATCTGTGGGCACGCGAGCGTTGCCTTATCTCAGCTCCAGCATGCATGCATGCGCCGACCAGCTGATTTTTGGACCTTTCAGGCCCACTGGAAGTCAGGAAACAGGCCGTTTCCGGCCTCCAGAGGGGGGGTGGGGAAGGCTGTTTTCACCCTCCTCAGGATCCTAGAAAGCCTCTGGAGCCTGGGGAAGGCAAAAAAACAGGTCTACCGGGCCCACCGGGCCATTGCATGCCAAAAGCAGGGGGAACGTGTGTGGGGGGTCACACGTGTATGCACGGGGTGCGGGGTGCATTGAATTATGTGTGTGGCATGCACGTGCGCGACCCTCCAGCACTCCCCCCCCCACTTTTGGCACTTGACAGCAAAAAGGTTTGCCATCACTGCCCTAATCCATTCCATAACTTATCACTCTTTCACTTGTCTTGCTAGTTCGGTAACCCATTCAGGATTAGGTATACAGAAAATTATCTTGAATAGACATTACAAAGCATTAGATAAAGTTCTACAAGAACTCACCTCCCAAAGGAAAATCGAGGAGGTAGAACTATCAAGAGATGTTTGACCTCTTCATAAACTACCAAGGACTTTAAAAGCCAAACAGATTTTTATGTTTGCAATTATTTATTATATAATTGCTGAGAGGAATGATAGTTCAAAGTATTGCTTTTTTGAGCTGTTTTCAAGAACTTTCGCCCTACGAACATATACCATATTATCTATTGTTTCAGCCAAGGATCAGCTGCTAAGATAGCATCTTTCTTTGTAATGTTTTAGCTTCAATAGAATGCCCTCCAATTTCAAGGAAATGTTTAAATTCTACAGTAAACTCTTCACTTTTCCTTACCATTTATGTAAGGGAAAATACAAAACCTTGCTAGGGAGATTTTATCACCAAATTTTTTCAATTGCACATACCAAGGTATTTATAATGTAGTATGCCAAAAACAAGCAACAAGCAGTGAACCACTGGAATTCTATACTCCCTACCTCTCATTTTTTGACATAATGGTAAAAGAGCAATTTAATTTTATTAACTGTTGCTTAGTACAAGATCTATACCTGGTTTTCTTACACTTCTTTAACTGACACCAAGGTTGTATGAGGGAAAGTAAAGGAAGTGAAAATGTGAACAAATGCGGGGGAGCCTGCCTGGGTATTTAGAACAAGCAAATAAAAAAGAATAAAAGGTCAACAATTGGAGGAAGAAATAGAACTTCATGATCAGTGGGGGCAAAGGTATCAAGAAACAAAATGTTTTCTTTTTCTAAATTCTTTTTCAAAATAATACAATTTCATAATACAATCTACTTTCATTATTTAATTTCCATTTGAAAATGTGTCATGGAGTTCTGTTTTAGCAAGCTGTATTTTTTAAAATGAATAAAATATAGTGATTCAAATCCATTTTAAAAATAAAATTAACACAGTTGTGAGTTTCAATCCAGGCTGTTATTGAGGATTAGTTTAATGTAAAAACTCATATCAAGTATGCACATATTTACATTTGGGGGCAGATGTTTTTCTGCCAAATGAGAAATATATTGCACCAAATAAGGAGGAATTTTTCTAAGAGGAGGCTGAATCTTGCATTATTAGAGAAATCAGATGAGCTTTGCCATTTCAGTAACTTTAATAGAAAAATATATCTTTAAAGTGTATAATTGTAGTTGAAATACTAGGAGAGATAGGACTGTGAAGCTTTTCCTCCTTTTCATCTTAAATCCAAATAGTCCTCGACCTACAACCATAATAGAGCCTTCAATTATGATTGCAAATAATAGTTAGACAAGATTGTCTCATTTGACAACTCCCCTTCTAATCTCTCTGATGCAGTAATCAATCAATCAATCAATCAATCAGAATAGCTATATTCTGATCGAAGGTCAGAATATAGAAGACCTTGGAGGTCTTCTAGTCCAACCTCCTGCTCAAGCAGGAGACCCTATACCAGTGATGGCTAACCTTTTTTCCCTCGGGTGCCAAAAGAGTGCGCGCGTGCGCTATCGCATGCGCGCACGTGATCACACCCATAATGCAATGCCCCTCCCACTTACCCCGCCCCTCTGCACATGTGTGCGACTCCCCCGCATGCGCACATGACCTCCGCTCCCCCCGCACATGCGCGTGAGACCCCTCCCCACCCTTTTGGCCTCACATCCCAAAACAGCACTGGGGGTGAAAGCCTTTGCTTTCCAAAATGGCTGGGGGGGGGGGAAGCTTCCAAAACAGCTGGGAGGAGGAAAAAAAGCCTCACCTCCCAAAACATCGCTGGGAGGGGAATCTCCAGAGATCTGGGAGGGCACAGGCAGCAGAAAGTGAAGAGAAAGGTAGATCTTCCCACGCATGCCGCTTGCAGGGTAGACCCGAAAATCAGCTGGCCGGCGGGAAGCAATTGCACATGCGCAGTGGACCTGAGCTAGGTGATGGTTTGCGTGCCCGCAGAGAGGCTCTGCATGCCACCTGTGGCATGCATGCCATAGGTTTGCCATCACGACCCTATACCATTTCAGGCAGGTGGCTGTCTAGTCTTTTCTTTAAAACTCCCAGTGATAAAACACTTCTAACGTCTGAAGGCAAGCTATTCCATTGATTCATTGTCCTCACTGTTGGGAAGTTTCTCCTTAATTGCAGATTGCTTCTCTTCTTGATTAGTTAAATAATAGTGTGGGTTAACTGGAACATGGGGTGGGAAAGGACTTGGGAAGCTTAGAGGAGGCCAGGCCCACCTGCTCTAGGCCTTGCAAAGCCTCCCTCAACCCACAAACCTTGTCCCTGCTTCCCACCCATCATATCCCACACCCCACCAACTTTGCCTAGCTTTCAAAGATTTCCAGAGTTTCGGAGCTTCTGTTAGGGAACACTTCATTGCTGGTCCAAATGGCACAGAAGAGAGGTGGTATTCAGCAGGTTCTGACCAGTTCTGGAGAACCGGTAGCGGAAATTTTAAGTAGTTTGGAGAACTGGTAAATACCACCTCTGACTGGTCCCGCCCCCATCTATTCTCTGCCTCCCAAGTCTCAGCTGATCGGGAGGAAATGGGGATTTTGCAGTAACCTTTCCCTGGAGTGGGGAGGGAATGGAGATTTTACAGTATCCTTCCCCTGCCATGCCCACCAAGCCACGTCCATCAAGCCATGCCACGCCCACCAAGCCATGCCCACAGAACCGGTAGTAAAAAATTTTTGAATCCCACCACTGGCACAGATCCCAATTTGGTTGTTTTCCAAATGGCCACATTGAATAGCAATTACTCAGAAAATGGTGGGCATTTTCAGGATCACCCCACATTACTCAGCAATGAAGCAGTCTATTCTGCTTCCCTAACACAATGTGTCCAGAGCTTTCCAAAGAAATGCACAGACCATATTAGGACAGCAGAATAAATCGCTCCTTCCCTGGCCTACATGGTTGCATTCTGGAATGAACTGCCTTTTCAGTGCTGCCACAATTCAGTGCATTTACTTTGAAGCCACTGGGATGGTGCTAAGTGGCCTAGCAGCTAACCAACTTGGTATGTTCCCTAATCCAAGCTCTGGAGCTCTTGAAAGGTAAGTGAAGAGTATAGGGCCTGGGGTGGGAAGCAGGCCAAAGAACTGTGGGAACATGGCAAGGGGTAAATGGGAGGAGATAGGCAGGGGGGAGCATTGCAGTATCCCTGTGGGTCAGTTATAAGGGCAGTGAGGGTAGTGTAATAGTCGTAAATTCAGGACCGAGTCAAAAGTAGTTTTTTGGGGAATGAAAAGGTTGCTATGCGATCAATCACAAATCAATGACTACTTATACTTAATGTGTCCCTCTATATTCAATAAAAATGATTATTGTACCCGTGGAGTTACTGAGTTTCAATGTAATTTTTAGAGTAACATTAAAATGTATTTATGAAATAGATAATTTATTATTTTAACCAAAACAGTTTAAAAACTGAGGACCTAAATTTTTAAACCAACTAGGTATGCAGATATTCTTATACAAATACTATTATGCAATTATTATACAAATGCTTAAATGTCAGATACATCATTAGAAATTAACAGATACTGCTTATGTTTCATTCTAATTTGCATACCATTTTCATTTTATTTATTAGCATTATGGTTTTAATGCAATATTATTATTCTGTTCTTGTGAATTAGAGTGTGTAGACATACTGCAAAATAAATATAAACATCATTAAATGCCATACCTTTATAATTTATAACCCTATAATGCCTTTCAGTGTGCCTGATGGGAATGAGGTACAACAAATAGCATCAATGCATTGTTATAGTATCAACAGTACTAACCTTATTTAAGATGAAAAATCTGATCAAAAGAAACAGCGCACCAGACATCATACCAGATAGTAGTGGGGAGATAAACCAGGAAGCAACTGAGTATAAAAAATTTAAAATATTACATTCAATAATTAGTAAGGTTCCATCCAATGTAAAATTCTGCCAAAAACAACTTGTTCTTTATGTTAGTTTCTTTTCGTTTAAATAGACTCAAAGTTATTTTTTAAAAATTCCAAAATTCAGCCAAGGTAAAGATGTTTGAATCCAACTGATTTCAATAGAAATGTTATGTCATACTAAGTAAATTTATATTTAAAAGTACTCTTAAATACGTTTTTTTGCATTTCCAAGATTTCATCAGAATTTTTTTTTACTCTGTGCTCACAAGTCAAGTTTGCTTAGTTTTTCTTTGTATTAAAATGTCCATCCTACTTTTTTAGTTTTTTCCATATAGCTTTTACTGTTTACAATCAGCACTAGAGTTTAATTTCTTGAAGTTAGAAAAACCATTTAAAATGGGGGAAAAAATGATTGTGTGTGCAAATGTGTATGTATGTATTGGTATGTAAAAGTGGTTTTATCTGCTAGCATAAAGAATGTCATATAAATTAACTAAATAAAAGTACTCCTGAAGTTTATAAATACTGAATTTATACAGGTAAGCCTCGACTTACGACCACAATTGAGCCCAAAATTTCTGTTGCTAAGTAAAACATTTGTTAAGTGATTCAGTGCAGTTGTTAAATTGATCACACAGTTGTTAGATGAATCTGGATTCCCCATTGACTTTGCTTGTCAGAAGGTTACAAAAGGCAATCACGTGACCTTGAGACACTACAACTGTCGTAGATATGAACCAGTTTCCAAGTGTCCAAATTTTGATCACATACCATGGGAATGCTGCAAAGATCATAAGTGTGAAAAACGGTTGTAAGTCCCTTTTTTCAGTGCCATTGTAATTTTGAATGCTCACTAAATGAAGTGTTGTAAATTGAGGACTACCTTTTAAATTCTTTAAAAACTTTTAAAAATAACAGTAACATATACTTTGTAGGAATATAAACATAACGAAATTCCATTGAATATTATGTGAAATCAACATGCCTATCTCTAATTTTGGTCTACTCAATTAATTTTACCAAATTTAATTGGTTGCAGAAGGACATCAACATATAATATTCCAATAATACTAAAAGTTTTCATAGCTTAACACAATTTTAAGAATGCTTTATTTTTTAATGCAACTATGTTACATTAGAGAACTAGTTTAGTGTAGTAGTTAAGGCAGTGTTCCTCAAGCATAGCAACTTTAACTTGCTGAATGGAAATTCTGGGAGTTGAACTCCATGTTATCTTAAATTTACTAAGATTGAGAAATGCTAATTCAAGATATTAGGCTAGAAACTAAGTAACTGGGAGTTCTAGGCCTGCCTTAGGCACAAAGCCAGCTACTGGTAGGTGACCTTGTGCTAATCACTTTCTCTCAGCCCTAGAAAGAAGGCAACGGCAAACCACTTTTGAAAAACCTTGCCAAGTAAACCTCAGGGTCTTGTCAAAGTGGTCTCGGAGAATTGGACATGACTGAATGGGAATATATATATATATACTACAAATAGAAGCATTTATATTATAAATAAAAACTGTAGTATGGAATTCAGGGCCTGTGACATCTGAAATTGCATTTCGATTTGTAAATGTTTTTTGTCTTAATTAACCCTGAGATTCATTAGAACAAAAATATATCATATGGTCAAGCACTTTTTTCTCCCCTTTCCCTTCAGAGAGATATTAATATAATTCTAAAAGGCTAACCTCTAACCCAATACATTATAGATACATAGACCTTTAATTATTAGAATTCCTGTGCATTTCTGGCTATGCTGTCTGGAGAGTCTAATTTTTGTATATTATCTTAATGAAACTGTAGTTTACCGTGATGTTTGAACTATAAACACGAGCATTGGAAAGGGCGTGGCCGGCATCGGGCAATACAGTGTGGATTCTGGAGCTCCAGAAGAGCACCGATATCCCAGCTGATTTTGGGGATCCCTAGGGATCATAGCTGTCTTATAGGGACAGCGAAGAAAGAAGTCGCAGGCTGGCACAGATAGGGAAGGAGCAAGTTCCCTGAAGTACTGGCATTAGTCTTCGACCCATTGGCAAAGGAAGGCAGCCATGGAGCTGTCAAAAAGCCGGAATGGCCACGATCAGAAAGAGGAAGTGCAGGAGTGGTGATTGAACAGAGTATTGTTATCGGATAAGTGATTGGTCAACTCACAGGTAAGAAGAAAAAACTTTTAAAAGCTTGAAATAAGTCCCAACAAGCAATTAGTGGCTAATTTGCACTTGGGAATTTAAGCAGAGGGGGGGGGGGAAGGAACTTTAAAGTTAAAACGAAAGCCCTAAAAGGAATCTTCTACCTGGATTTAAAATTGGATTTTGAAAAAAATAAAAACAAGACAAGGGAAAAGGAGACAGAGAAACATTTTTTAAACAATAAAAAGATTTAACTCGGAAGACAGGAAACGGGCGTTCCCGTGGAGTTATAAACTGGATACTTTGTTGCCAAAAGAGTTTTGAATTGAAGAGAGACATCTGCTGGAGGAGAGATCGTGGGAAAGAGCCGTAGGAGTATACAGCTGAAAAGACTAAGAGAAGTGGAGAGGACAAGGACTGAGATTGTGATGGCTCAAGTGAGCATTTGAACTGGGCACTATCTGGAAAGAAAAAGGAGATATTGCATGGACTTTGAAACTAGAAGTATAAGTAAATGAAAATAATAAATTGGAAAATTCTAGCCTTCTAAAGTGACAATATGGAGAATTGAGAGGATGAATGTGAGATATTAAGGGAGATGTTTGAAAAAATAAGAGAAGCGTTTAAGGGAAATAAGGAAGCAGAGGATTGGTTAGAAAGCAAGAAAAAAGAAAGAGAAAAGATGAATGAGAAGCAAGAGAAACAAGGAGAAAATATTGAAAAGGAAATAAATGAAAATAAAGATAAAGATGATTACACTGGGATTAACAGTGATAGAATAAAAATGGATAAGAGAGAATACATCTCAAAACTGAAAAGAAGAGAAATAAATGGGGAAATACTGAGAGGGAAAATTAACAGAGGAAATATTTAAGAAAAGAGGCAGAAAGGGAGATATAAGAAAAGGAAGAGGAAGAAGGTAAGGGAATGGGAGAAAGGGAGGAAAGCATCAAGAAATGGGATTCTGGAGAGTTTAAAAGAAAATGGTTAAGAATCAGTGAAAATATTAGTATGTTAACAAAGAGAAGGATGTTAGTTGTAGAAATTATATGTGAAATACTGTTTAATGTAAAATAGATCAGTAGATGAAATGTGAAAAAAAATGAACTATGTTTTTGATGTTGGAGGAAGCACTAAGTAGAGAGAAATAAAAGTAACAAAAGAATTAATTGAAATTAAGATGTGAATTGAAATTGAAATGTAAAATTGAGTGAAAATGAAATGTTAGTAAATGATGTAAATGACAGACTTGGAAGTAAAACAGAAGAAATATATTTTAAAGGGAAAAAAGCAAGGGTTGGAAGATTATTTTACAACGGTTTCAAGGAAAAAATGCAATAAGTTGAAATATTTGTTAATAATTAAAAAGAGGAGGGGAATTTCGAGTAATATTTTTTATTGAAAAAGTTTTACAAATACAAATTTTCCCACTTCCCCCCCCCTTTCCCTCCCTAACCCTCCCTAGCCCTCCCCTCCTCCCATGACTTCCCCAAGGTGAAATCCAAATCTAAATCATTTTATATCATATCATACTTTACCGCCCTTCTATTCTCCCCCCTGTGTACTATACATTTCTACATGACATTAAACTATTCTACCCCCTATATACTAGACATTTCTACACAACATTCAACTAAAAGCTATCTGGTACTTCCTAGTTTGGTATTTATTCTGCACATAATCTATCCATTTCTTCCACTCCCATACATAAGTCTCTTGAGTCCGGTCTTTTAAGTATGCTGATATCTTCGCCATTTCTGCAAAACTGGCCACCTTCAAAGTCCATTCTTCAATAGTAGGCAAAACACCCCTTTTCCAATATTGACCAATCAGTAACCTAGCTGCTGTCACCATATACAATATCAATTTTATTTCACCCATTGAAAAACCCTTAACTATGCCCAATAAAAACAATTGAGGAGAAAATTGGAGTTTTTTCTTGAGAACATTTTGCATAATCCACCAAATTTTTATCCAGAAAGCCTTCACTTTCTTGCAAGTCCACCATATATGATAATATGTAGCATCCAAACAGTCACATCTCCAACATTTTGGTTGAACATTAGGATACATGCATGACAATTTCTTAGGATCTAAATGCCACCTATAAAACATTTTATAAAAATTTTTCCTCAAATTCTGTGACTGCGTAAATTTAACATTCTGAACCCATATTTTTTCCCACGTTTCCATCATAACTGGTTCTGCAAAATTTTGTGCCCATTTTATCATACAATCTTTAACCAATTCCTTTTCTGAGTCTCTTTCTAACAAAACATTATAAACCCTCTTGATATGCATTGGGCCTTTCTCTTTTATCTGTCTAACCAATTCTTCTTCATGCAACATTAAACCAGTTTTTTGATCTTCTCTCCATCTCAGTTGATTATATTGTAACCAAGTTAAATTAATCCCTTCTTCCAACAGTGTATTTAATGTCTTTAGTTGCCATCTGCCCCCATCACTAAAAAGTACTTCTTTGTATAACACCCCCCCGAGTGACTTTATATTTATATTCCGTATAATATGACCAAGATCCAACCACAACGGTATTTTATAATCCCATTTGAACCGATGCTTCTTCCATACTCTCATCAAGGAGTTTCTAAGCATATGGCTGTTGAATACTTTATCCACTTTATTTTCGTAGAATAAATATGCATGCCAACCCAATTCAAGATCATAACTCTCTATACTCAATATTCCAGTCTTTGTCCTTCCAAACCAATCACTTGCTTGTGTCAACGCTGCTGCTTCATAGTACAGTCGTAGGTTTGGAAGTTTAAGACCACCCCTTTCACGAACATCTTGCATAATTTTCAATTTAACTCTTGGCTTTTTCTCATTCCAAACAAACTTATTCACTCCTTTTTGCCATTCCATCAGCTGTTTATCACTTTTAAGCACCGGAATCATTTGAAACAAAAATAAAAAACTAGGTAAAACATTCATTTTAACTGCTGCTATTCTTCCAAGTAGAGACAGCTGCATTTTTTTCCAGGTTTCCATATCCTTTTGTACCTTTCGCCACAACACCTCATAATTGTTTTGGAACAGTTTTATATTTGAATCTGCAACTTGAACTCCTAGATATCTCACCTTTGGTACTATTTCAAAGCCTGCCTTCCTTTCAAGTTCCTTCTTTTGATCAACTGTCATATTTTTAACTATCATCTTGGTTTTTTTCTGATTCAATCTAAATCCTGATACCATACCATACTCTTCTATAATGTCTTTCATCTGAATTATTGATTCCATCGGCCGTGTTAGGGTAACAACCAGATCATCTGCAAATGCCCTTGTTCTGTAATCCTCTTGCCTTATAACTATTCCATTCAAAGTGCTCGAGTCCCGTATTGTGTTCAACAAGACTTCTAGAATTAGAATAAACAACAACGGGGATAACGGACAACCTTGTCTTGTGCCTTTTTCTATACTGAAGTTTGTAGTTAAGCTTCCATTAATGATAATTTGTGCTATTTGCTCTTGATAAATTGCTGAAACTGCCTGCACGAACTGATCCCCAAAGTCCATCTTTCTTAAAGTCTTTAATAGAAAGTTCCAGTTCACTCGATCAAAGGTCTTCTCCGCATCCAGAAACACCAGCACTGCAGAGATCTGTTTATTCTTCTCAAGATATTCCAATAAATCTATAATTTGCCTCACATTATCCTTCATGTATCTGCCTTCTATAAATCCTGCTTGATCATGATGAATCACCTCTTAAATAACTGGCATTAATCTGTTGGCTAATACTTTTGCAAAAATTTTATAATCCGTATTCAGGAGAGATATTGGTCTAAAATTTTCCGGTTTTATAGAACCTACTTCCTCTTTCAGTATCAAAGAAACAAAAGCTGCTTTCCATGAAGGGGGTATTTTACCCCCTTGTTGTATGCTACAAAATAAATCTTTAAGATGTTCAATCATTTCTGCTTGTAAAGTTTTATAATACACCGCAGTTAAACCATCCGTTCCTGGAGCTTTAGCTGTTTTCAATTGTTTAATAGCAATAATAATCTCCTCAGCTGTTATTGGTAAGCTCATTCTTTCCTTTTGATCACTAGAAATTTTCATAACTCTCCTTTCTTCTAGATATTTATTTATAAGTTCATTCTGTATATCATCTTTGGCATATAATTTAGTATAATAATTTAAGAAGGCTTCTTTGATTAGTCTTTGTTGAAAAACTTCCTTCCCTCCATACTCAATACTGCCAATAGTCCGAGTACTCTGTTGTTTCCTCAGTATGTAAGCTAACCACCTGCCCGGCTTATTAGCGTTGCAAAATGTATTATGTTTCGCAAATTGTAAATTAGTTGCTGCTTGTTCCGCTGTGAGCATTTGAAATTGGTCTTTCAAAAGTTTTATAATTCCTTGTAGTTTTTCATCTGTTGGGTTTTTTATAAGCAACTGTTCTTTTTTCTTTATCTCTCCTTCTAATTCTAATCTTTTTCTTTGTCGATTTGATTTATGTTTAGAATTCATATGGATCAGTACCCCCCGCATATACGCCTTACTCGCATCCCAAACAATTTCAATAGGGGTACCCTTATTCAAGTTCATTTCAAAAAATTCCTTCATTTGTTTTTTAAGTTCATTTACGTTCTTTTCATATCTAAACAAGTTTTCATTTACTCTCCACGATCTTCTCTCATTCTTTCCCATTTCTATTTCTATCCATACCGGGCTATGGTCAGTTAAAGTCCTCGGAAATATCTTTGTTTTCTTTGTTTTTAAGAATAGGTCAGCCGTAAGTAGAATAAAATCAATCCTAGAGAAGGATCTATGTCTGTCTGAGAAAAAAGTAAAGTCCAATTCTTTTGGGTTATGCACTCTCCATATATCTTTCAATTCCAAATCTTCTTTCATATCAAAAAAAATCTGTGGTAATTTAACACATGACTTTGCCAAACTCTTTTTATCTTTTTTGGGATCTATTACTCCATTCCAATCTCCCATAAGTAAAATAGATCTGTAGTCCCATTGTAATATTTTAGAGTACAAGATTTTATAAAAATTTTCTTGTTGCTAATTAGGAGCATAAATTCCAATCACCAAAATTGGACCATTATCTGTAGAAAGTTCAATTGCTATATATCTTCCACAGTCATCTGCTTCTAAAATTTTTGCTGGCAATCTTTTATTTATATAAATCATTACACCATTCTTTTTCTCCGAATTTGAGGCTATAAACTGTGCTCCTAATCTAGGATTTATCAAATATTTTTGATCTTGTATTCTAATATGAGTTTCTTGTAGGCAAATAACATCATTATTAAATTGTCTCAGATAGTGAAATATCTTCCTTCTTTTCTGTGGTGAATTCAATCCATTCACGTTCCAAGATAAAAACTTGTCATTTGTAGTCTCCTGAAGCGTTAAGAGCATTTGCTGAAGTTTCTGTTCCAGACTGGTAGTCTTCGGCTTAGCTCCTCCCATAGCTTCGGATTTTTGTGCTTTACCATTGACTCCCTTCTTATCTTGCGATAGCTTAGATCTCTGCTGTTGTTGTTTCTCTAGAATTTGTTTATAAGCTGCTCGAGTTATACGCTGGTCTTTAGCTTTATACGACATCAACTCGAGATCCACTGCCACTTCTCTTGTATTTTTGGGTGGTCCACCTAAAGCCTCTAAAGGAAGATCCAGCAAAGGTTCATCCAAAAAAACCCCTGTTGCTCCTTGAGTTTCCATTACCTTCACCTCCATCTGTTTCCGCTGCTCTTCAAGCTCTTGTTCAAATTGCTTCTCTTTCTCACCCTCCTCTATACCTAACACTGAGGATGTACGTGGAGATGTTGCGCCAGTTTTAAAAACATTGAAATAAAAATCTTCCGCTTTTTCAACAGTATTTAATCGATATCTCTCTCCTTGATACCTCAATATTATGCCAACTGGAGCATCCCATCTGAATGGAATTTGTTGTTTCTTTAATTCAGTCATCAAAAATCGAAAGTCCTTTCTATCTCTTAGCATCTTAGGCAGCAAATCTTTGTAAATCCCAATCTCCCTTCCATCCACTTGAATAGTAGAAACAAAAACTTTTGCAAAATATCGTTTCTTATTCTTCTATCTGTAAAGTAGATCACCACATCTCTAGGCAATTGCCTCTCCCTTGCCACCCAAGAATTCACTCTATAGACCTTGTCCATCTTGCACAAAATCTCCTCAGGGCTAACCTTTAGCATCACAGCCAGGGCATCAGCACAAACCCTTCTCAAATCTTCTCTGTTATTTTCTTTTATTCCTCTCAGTCTTACAGCAAACTCCATGAATCTAAATTGCATCATTGTCACTTCATTTTCAATCCTTTGTGTTTTTTTGTCAACATTAGAAATTTTATAATCAGCTTCCTTCAGTTTAGATTCTACTTCTGAACTAAGTTCTTCCACTTTTTTATCAATCTGAACAACTACTTCTGACAAGCCAGTCACAACTGTCAGTATGTCACGCTTCATCTTGTCATACTTTTCTTGAACCACCTCCTTAATTTCCTGTTGAGATTTTTCAAATTTCTGGTCCAAAACTTAATTTTGATTCATCAGAGCCGCAGCAATAAATTCCTTCAAATCTTTAAAACCAGTCTCCTGTGCTTGGCTCTGAGTCTGCAAACTTAAAAGCTGCTCTTGTGACTTGTGAGTGGGGGAAACCCCCCCCTGCAGTTTTAGTGGCTGGCTTTGTCTGCTTTGAAGCCATTCTGCCACGCAGTCTGATTCTTTCTAAGAAGGAAGTCCTCCCTCCCTTTTCACCACAGAATCCTCTCAGAAATTTCCCCAGCTTTAATCAAGTCTCTAAGGGAGAAGCCAGCGCTGTTGCTTTAGATACTTTGTAACGTATTAAAACACTCAGGCAAATCCACTTTCGCTTTCAGCTTTTTTCCTAATGCTGAAGCCGGACGCCATTTTAGCAAACTTTCACTTTTTCTCCGTTCTTAAGTTCAATCACAGGGCTAATACAAATACTTGCAGTTTTGAATTTCAAGTCCAGATTCCACCCTGTTTATTTTTGATAATTCTCTTGGATTTCGCTGGTTATGTTGGTTGCGTCGTCTGGCTCTGCTGGATGCAGAGTTGTCCCTGGAGTCCGGAGCCTCGGAGAGCTGGATAGGGAGCCTCACCCTGCTTCCTCCCCAGAAGCAAAAAAGACAATCTGGGGACTTCGCAGGGGGCTCTACCTGCTCTCGCCAGCTCTCCTCCCGTTTCCTCAAGAACGTGGAGTTTTTCAAGCCGCCTCTCAGCTGTAGGGGCGGCTCTTTACTGGCGGCGGGGCTGGCGGTCTTAAAGAGATCGTCTAGCGACGACGACGGTGCCAACAGGAAGTCCGAGTAATATTTTTAATAAATGAGAAAGATCGGGCTTGCCTGGACACCATAGTGGAAAATATTGAATTGAAAATGAATACAGCAATAGAGAGAGATGAAAGAGGAGTAGAGAGTAGAGTAGAGAGATGGAAGAGAGGGGGAGAAGAGAGAGGGATGGAAGAGAGGGGAGGAAGGAAGAGAGGGGAAATCAGAGTAGGAGAGAGGGCTAGACAGGGAGGAAGAAAGGAGGAGAAGGAAAAAGGAAGAAGAAGTAGAGAGGAGCAGGAGAAGAGGGAAAAAGAAAGTAAGATGGAAAGAAGAGAGGGAGATGGCAGGATTGAGAAGAAAGATTGCTGTACAACAAAAAGGTGAAATGGAAGAAAGGCAACCCCGAACATATATAAATATATTAAGATAAAGAATGAATGGTTAAAAAATAAAAGAAAATAAATATGAATAAGCAGGAAAATTAGAATTTGAGGGCGAATGAAGATGTTGGTTATATAAGTAAGCATAGAAATATTGAGATATGATTAAAAAAAGAGAAAAAAATTGTGGCAAAAATTGTAATTGAGTAAAATGTATTTGAATTTGATAAATTGTATAAGATAAGATATGGCCAATACTCTGTTCAAAAAAGATGTGGGTGAATGTGGGGGGAAAAAACCCAATAAAACTTGATTTAAAAAAAAAACCAGTAGCATTCTGGACAAAACTTGACAACTCGTAATTTGCATAAATTATCTGAATATAACTATCACATAAAATCATAGCGAAATTCTTCAAAACACTTTTTAAAATTCATTACATGTTGTACATAACGAGAATATCATTTACCAATCTTGACAAGTTCCATCCACTGGACTCCTTGTGTGCCAATTGCAACTAATGAGAAACCAATGGTTGAACCCACTATACAATGAGTTCCAGATATTGGAAGCTTCAAAAATGATGCTATCAGCTGCCAAACAGCAGATCCTAAAATGTAAAGCATAAAGAGAACAATCAAGATAGGGTATTTTAACATTTTGGAGTATCAGAATTTTAAGGCATTTATAATCTTACAAAGGCAGGAAGAAGAGTGTTACTGAATGCTACCAATTCAAATTAGAAATGATTTGCTCTCTACTGATTTTAGTTCAAATAATGTAACAAAAGATCTTCAGCAAATATTTTTATATCATCCTATATCTTTTATTGTTCCACTTTTATTAATACATACACTTAGTAAGGACAAAAAACTAAAGGTGCACAAATATATTTCTTTTATTTGGGTAATTTCATCATCAAATATGGGATTCTGATAACTATCCAACCCACACCATTTTCAGTAATCCCATCACTATCTACCATTTCAGCATATCTGACAGAGTTCCACCTACATCATATTTCAATATGATCCAGTATCTCACTCATAGCTATAGAAAGACATAGAGTTTATGCAACAAAGTATCAATTTTATATAATTCTTAAAGTCTAATACTTTTGTGAATTTATTGGATTACTACTGCTAGTAATTCTCAATTTGTGACTATAATTGGGACCAGAATTTCTATGCCAAAATAAATTGTTATGTGAGTCAGGTCCAATTTTACCTTTTTGCCATTAAATAAATCACTGCAAGTGTTAAATCCATCATGCTGTCATTAAGCAAATCTGGCTTCCTACATTGACTTTGCTTGACGTAATCCAGCTGGCAAGGGCACAAATTAGGATCTTGTGAGCCCGGGACACTGCAACTATCTTAAATACCATCAGTTACCAAGTGCCCAAATTTTGATGATGTGCCATCAGGATGCTTCAATGATTATAAATGCAAGGACCAGTCATAAATCACCTTTTCAATGCCGCTGTAACTTCGAATGGTTGCTAAATGAATGGCTAAATGTAAGTCTAAGACTACAGTATTTCTTTCCTAAGCTTCAACGTCTTCAATTAAGTCCAGCCAACAAAGCAGATATTACAAGGTAATAATAAATTGTTGGATGAAGCGTATAAAATAGAAACAAAGAAACATTCAAATAATCTAAAAGGAAAATAATCTTGATGGATAAAATAATCCTTGTAGTAAATGTGCTCTTGTATTAACAAGCAAATGTTTTTCTTCTTGAAACAATTAGGAAATGTAACAATGCCAAATATTACTAGCAGTAGTAATACATTAAATTCACAAAAGTGTTAGACTCTATTAATTCAATTTTATATTTTAGTTCATTTGTTTCATTATCTGGAACTCTACACAATAAAAATTTGATTTGTTGATTACCATTGAAGAAATAAACAGGGCTACTAGCATAATGTTAAAGAAAATCACACCAATGAGTTGCAGGAAATAACTGCAGAGTTTAAAGTGTACAGGAATGAAAGAGAAGGGTAGGCGTTGTAATAAATAAGGGAGAAAGGAAGGAATCCCATGTGCCAATAAAAAAGTATTCGCATGGCATAGCATACTTCAGAAAATACTCATTTTTCAATTCTACTTCTGGAATGTTTTGAACGAATTAGCAAGACAAATCCAATATTCTAATGTTAACTAAACCATACTTTGTATTGAAATATTCTCGCAGATGGACTTATAGACCTATATTCTAATCTCTCTAAGGAAGGATGAAACGAACCTTTCATAAACAAACCTGAACATAATAGTTTAAGCAGACTCCATTGCTTTGCCATTCATCTAAAATTAGATGTAGGTATTAAAAATATTTAACCATTATCTGTATTTAATCATTAATAGTCAACATACTTTAAATAACTTTAAATTTCATGATCAAGTATGATACAATTTAAGACAGCATTTTTATCCTCAACATTTTGTCTTATAGTTAAATGTTTATATAAACTAATGAGTCAAAATATAGTACTTGACAGCCTATTTAATGAAGATTCCAATCCTGCTCTGAAGCCAAAAAAGGAACATTTATACTTTCTAGTTATTGCTGTTATCTGTCTTCAATGCTCATTCGTCAGTGACAGACAAAGGCAGCATTCAAAACAAATATATTCTAGAAGTTCTCTTCTATGTACTTCAAGTGGGAGGAAGCAATAGTGTAACCACATAGCATAATACATGCTCAGAGTTATAGATAGTCCCAGGACAATCATCAAGCTCCCAAGAATAACCTCCTGCTCCTCAGAATGGATCCCTGAAAATATTTTGAAATGTCATTCCTTGAGGGCAATCTGATCTGCTCACTAGAAACAAAGGGCTATATTCTCTTGATAAGATTAAATCTCCCTTCACCTATTCATATTTGCATTGCTGTGTGGGGAAGAAAATAGGAGCTTCTTCTGGCTTATTTTTCCCAGGCTTCAGTGTAAAGAAAGGAAATTACTGGTCTCCCATGACCCTCATCATGTTCCGAAGAACAAGAGACACTGATTATAAGCACAAATAGAATAGATTAATAAAATAAGCTAGTAGTTTAAGATTTTTTTTTCATAAAAATTAATAAAACTGTAAATATAAATCTAAGTCACCAATATTGTTAATATACTATAGTGCTATATAGCAATAGCACTTAAGACTTTTATAACACTTCACAGTGCTTTACAGCCTTAAGTGGTTTACAGTCAGCGTATTGCCCCCAACAATCTGGGTCCTCATTTTATATAATGTATTGCCAATATCTTGTTATATATTACCTTTTTAATAGTTTTAGAATCTCATACACTATATTGAAATAGTAAATAAACAGAATCCTTAGTAAGACCAATTATATTTCTAACCTTTTAAACTTAATAAGAATTGGGGAGTGGCAATGAGTTTCTTTCCTAAAATGATAGAGTTAACTATAGTTAATATTAAACTTGCTCTAAATCAACTGTTATCTGAATCTACAGTCAAAAACAAGCTATAAAATTAACTTCTATTAAAGTGGGTTCCAATAAATAACTAAAGACATCTGATCAGGGAAGAGTTTGCAGAACCTGATTCCAGGGCCTACTTTTGATTTCTCAATAATAACTTCCCCAATCTCTACAGGAATTTTGTGGATTGAGAAATGTGCAAATTATTACTTTAGTTTTGCCAAGAGGATCTAAGAACTTTTAATTGTTTTAAGAAAATAATTAAATGCTTAGAAAAATAAGGTTACTTACCAGCCATTGCACTGACTTCTCCAGCCATAAGTAGACCTGTTGAGTTGTCATACAAGTTCACATCAATTATACCTTTACGAATAGTTTCACCTACTTTTGCTCCTAGCAATACAGAACCAGTAGTTTCAAAAATTGAAGCGAGGATGCAGGCTTGGCGCAAAGTAACTACACCAGAACCCACAGCAGTACCAAAAGAATTGGCAACATCATTTGCTCCAACTGAAAATGCCAAGATAAAAGCAATGATAAAACCTGCAATGACCATCCACAAATATTCTTCCAATGCCATTTTTCTCCAAGTGCTCTTGTAGTTAGGGTTCCTGTTTAAAACTATTTTAATTAGACAAAGCTGAAAGGTAGTGAGCAGATTTAAAAGCTGATTTTGTGCACACAATGAGTTCTCTCTGGAAAGTGCTGTGTGGTACTGGAGCGTGAAGAAACTGCTAACTGGTGATTTTCAAGCTACTGTCAATACTGTTTGTTTGGCTCAATTCAGTCACCAGCGAGATCCATTCCATATTTTACTTCAGTAGGTTTACAGTTGTAATGATCTCTCCTACAAAAAGAAAAAAATGACAAAAACCTAGAATCAAACACTTATATAATTATAAATAAGAAAATCTAGAATGTCATATGATAACCTGGTAACTATACATAAAATGGCTGAAGTCAGATTACAATTGACAGTATTTAGAGGATAATGATAAATTATAATTGAAACTGTTCTATTTCCTAGAAAACTTAAAAAATTAAATAGAGTTGTAGGCATAATATTTTGATTTTCACAAAGTATCTGTAAAAAAGAATATATTAAATTAATCTTTGATTAAGCAAGAATGTCCTTTAGCAAGGATGCCTACTAAGCATAATTAAAGCATAATTAATCTATGTAGTTCAAAATAACTTGAATGGGCTTTTTCCTGAATAAATTTTATCATACTGTGTCTCTTGTAAAATAGCAGAGACCGATGTTAACTCCTCGTACTGTTCAGAAAACTGAAAACATCCTTGTTCCTTAATTAATTAAGTTTATAATGTAAAGGCTACTTGATCCAGATCTATCAATAATATATTGTCTGTTCTGCTAAACATAGTTTGGGACATATTGAAATACACCACTTGAATTGCAATCACATATATTTGATAATAGAGATTTCCATTATAATCCTTGAAAAAATGAACTAACTCTGAAACCTACTTTTGCTTTAATATACGTAAGATTTTACTGGTAATATTTTGTGTCAGGTAACTCAAATTCTATTCTGAGAAAAGTTAAATTCTGCTACTTGAATAAGTTTTGAATACTTGACAAATGACATAATTCATTATGTCTATAATAACTATTAAGTACTACTATGTACTAGCAAAGTACTACATATTGTAAGTACTAGCAAAGAGCCTAGGATACCTAAGCCTCACACTCAACTACCAGAATTAGCTTCGTTATTTTACCAGTCTGCCCATTCAGGAAGTTCTTGTTTAACAACCATATCTGGAATCAGCAACACAATTGTTAAGATTGCTAAGTGAAAAATCATGTGACTATGAGTACAATCTTACTTCAGCTTTCTTTGCTTTACAGACCTACAAACATTGTAAATGCGAGCATTGGCTGCACAGTTACTTTTCCATAATAAACACAACTGTGAACAGTCACTATATGAGACAGTTGCTAAATAAGGACTACTTGTACTACTTCTACTTAAACAATGTATGTTTAAAAGAATAATTCCTGAAAGTACTGGATGTCCAGAAAAAAGGATGTTCTAGCACTCTTTTTAGGTTTCTAAAGCATCTTCTCCTACAGTGACTATAATGATTGTACTCTAACCTCATGGAAGCCCCTCTGATCCCAAAACAGAAAATCCGGAATTTATGATCATTCTGAGTTACAACAGTCTCAGAAATGCCTGCTTTACTTTCAGCATTGTAAAATGTCCCCAAGTTACAGTGGGGCAAAAAAGTATTTAGTCAGCCACCAATTGTGCAAGTTCTCCCACTTCAAAAGATGAGAGAGGCCTGTAATTGACATCATAGGTAGACCTCAACTATGAGAGACAAAATGAGAAAACAAATCCAGACAATCACATTGTCTGATTTGGAAAGAATTTATTTGCAAATTATGGTGGAAAATAAGTATTTGGTCAATATCAAAAGTTCATCTCAATACTTGTTATATATCCTTTGTTGGCAATGACAGAGGTCAAACGTTTTCTGTAAATCTTCACAAGGTTGGCACACACTGTTGCTGGTATGTTGGCGCATTCCTCCATGCAGATCTCCTCTAGAGCAGTGATGTTTTGGGGCTGTCGCTGGGCAACACGGACTTGCAACTCCCTCCAAAGGTTTTCTATGGGGTTGAGATCTGGAGACTGGCTAGGCCACTCCAGGACCTTGAAATGCTTCTTACGAAGCCACTCCTTCGTTGGCCGGGCGGTGTGTTTGGGATCATTGTCATGCTGAAAGACCCAGCCACGTTTCAATGCCCTTGCCCTTGCTGATGGAAGGAGGTTTGCACTCAAAATCTCACGATACATGGCCCCATTCATTCTTTCGTGTACATGGATCAATCGTCCTAGTCCCTTTGCAGAGAAACAGCCCCAAAGCATGATGTTGCCACCCCCCATGCTTCACAGTAGGTATGGTATTCTTTGGATGCAACTCAGCATTCTCTCTCCTCCAAACACGACGAGTTGTGTTTCTACCAAACAGTTCTACTTTGGTTTCATTTGACCACATGACATTTTCCCAATCCTCTTCTGGATCATCCAAATGCTCTCTAGCAACTTCAGACAGGCCCGGACATGTACTGGCTTAAGCAGGGGGACACGTCTGGCACTGCAGGATCTGAATCCCTGGCGACGTAGTGTGTTACTGATGGTAGCCTTTGTTACGTTGGTCCCAGCTCTCTGCAGGTCATTCACTAAGTCCCCCCCCCCCGTGTGGTTCTGGGATTTTTGCTCATCGTTCTTGTGATCATTTTGACCCCACGGGTGAGATCTTGTGTGGAGCCCCAGATCAAGGGAGATTATCAGGTCTTCCATTTTCTAATTATTGCTCCCACAGTTGATTTCTTCACACCAAGCTGCATGCCTATTGCAGATTCAGTCTTCCCAGCCTGCTGTAGGTCTACAATTTTGTTTCTTCGACAGCTCTTTGGTCTTCACCATAGTGGAGTTTGGAGTGTGACTGTTTGAGGTTGTGGACAGGTGTCTTTTATACTGATAACAAGTTCAAACAGGTGCCATTAATACAATGAGTGGACAGAGGAGCCTCTTAAAGAAGTTACAGATCTGTGAGAGCCAGAAATCTTGTTTGTAGGTGACCAAATACTTATTTTCCACCATAATTTGCAAATAAATTCTTTCCAAATCAGACAATGTGATTGTCTGGATTTGTTTTCTCATTTTGTCTCTCATAGTTGAGGTCTACCTATGATGACAATTACAGGCCTCTCTCATCTTTTGAAGTGGGAAAACTTGCACAATTGGTGGCTGACTAAATACTTTTTTGCCCCACTGTATTTGACGGTATTTCAGTTGCTTTGCAAACAGCTCAGTTTTACAGCCAGTTATAATGTCCCACAGTCAATTGTGATTTGTGATTTATTTATTTTTTGCCATTTATCAAAAGAATGGCATTTAAAGACCATACCATTTAAAGACCATACTATTCACTTAACAATTGCACCATTTGCTTAATGACCATCATGAAAAATTTCAAAAAATGGGTAGGTGCCTTGATTTATAATCAGATTTCCAATTCCAACTGTGGCCATAACTGTGGATTATCTGCAATATTTTTGGTCATTTATCAACAATATATGATATCTATAATATGTTCTTGCAGAAATGAAACCTTGAAAAATCCACTTATATAAATTAAACTTGGTAAGAGGGTTGATGATGGCCTCAGCAGGAGTTTACAACATTTGCAAGACTTTTTTAAAAATTAAAAATGTCCCAGTTCAATTCAATGTCATTCTCAATAAATATCATGTTAGTCCAATTTTAAATAATTACATTTAAAATTATTAAATCAGCACTTCCTATTTTGTATTTACTATTCATGCTTCTATCACAGATCCATTCTTCCCTGGCTAAGATTAATAATAGTGTGAAATTATGTTTTCATAAACCTGACTCCCCAATGACTTGTTTCCTCCAGCAAATCTTTCAAGTTCATCAGACCACTGTTCCTATTACTATTTTTATAATAAAACATTTTTCTTACTCTTTATATCTAAGTTCTATCCTCATTTAATTTTTTAAAAGTCCATTTATCTGGAAGACCTTAAAAACAACTGAAATAGTATCTCAGCAGCAAGCCTTAGAAAGGCAAAGAAAGCTGACAAATTCTCCTGCCCTGAAAAGTCCTGGAACACTGACCTTGTTCTACAGAGCCTAAGAGAAAGGACAGGATGTTAGCTCTATCACCACGGTGAAATAAATGCACCGTGATGAGCCAAAAATGAACAAGAATACACCCAATATAAAAAAGAATCCAATTCTTAACTGTAAAAAGCGATGTCTCTAAGTCAGATTCACCTCCTGGCAATTTCATGGTCAGAATCTGGTTTATTACTATTTTGGGGTTTCTCTTTGTTTTTATTTTAACTTCTCCGTGTAGGTGACAGCTTTCAATTTCCCAGTGACTTCCCATCTAAGTGCTATCTAGGTCTGATCCTCCTTAGTTTTTTACAATCAGCTAAAGAAATTCCATAAATCTGCCTTAAGAGATCCATATTTATTATAACCTGAATAATTACAACTGCCCACTGTGGTCAGTAATACAATGGTTACTCAAAAGGGCAGGGACCTTGGAAAAGACATCTAGAAACATTTATCAGAAAAAGACTCACAGGGACCCTCTTGACTCCTTAGGATATATGAGGAAGGAAAGTTAAAACTCAGACAGACTTGCAAGATTCTCTTACTGCAACCTACCTCAAGTATAGAAAATCCTTATTTAACATGCTTTCATTCAGTGACCATTAGGATGATGGTGCTGAATGAGAGGAATTCACTGACAGTGCCTTTGTATTTGCAACCGTTGTAGCATCAGTGGAGAAGCCAGCAGCAGGTTGCGAATAGGAAACTGAGACTACATTGGATTTGCCTAACAATTGCAACTGGGACTCCTGGAACTGCCATCATAAGTTAGCGCAGTTACATGATGTTGCGTTTTACAACCACGTTGCTTGGTAACAAAGTTCCTGAGCTCAATTGCCATTAGTAAGCAAGGACTATCTGTATAAGACTAGTCTTTCTGTGGAGTCACAGAAAGTGGTCTCATCTGATCTACTTCATATGACTGACAAAAAGAAACAGGAAAAACCAACTGATTATGCTAAGCCTGCCAGACATATATAGTGGATATGAAAAGTCTACACACCCTTGTTAAAATGCCAGGTTTTTGAGATGTAAAAAAAAATCAGACCAAGATAAATCACTTCAGAATATTTTCTACCTTTAATATAACATAAGCTTCTACAATTCAAATGAAAAACAAATTTAAATATTTTGTGCAAAATAATAAAAAAACTTGTAATAATGTGGTTGCATAAAATTGCACACTCTTAAATTAATACTTTGTTGAAACACTTTTTGATTTTATGACCGGATTCAGTTTTCGGGTAGGAGCCTATCGGCATTGGACATTTTGTCCTGGGAATTTTACTTACTCTTCCTTGAAAAAGACTCCAAATCTGTCAAATTGTGAGGATATCTCCTGTACACAGCCCCCTCCAGATCACTCCACTGATTTTCAATTGGATTTAGGTCCGAGTTCTGGCTGGGTTATTCCAAAACTTTAATTTTCTTCTGATGAAGTAATTCTTTTATTGATTTGATAGTATGCTTTGAGTTGGTGTTGAGTTGAAAAGTGAAATTCCTCTTCATTTTCAGCATTTTAGTAGAGGCCTGAAGGTTTTGTGCCAAAATTCACTGATATTTGGAACTGTTCATAATTCCCTTCACCTTGATTAAAGTTCCAGTTCCAGGTGAAGAAAAGCAGCTGCAAAGCATAATGTTGCCACCATCATACATCACTGTGGGTATGGTGTACTTTGCACAATGTTGTTTATATGTCATACTTTTTGGAATTATGGCCAAAAAAATTCAACCTTTGTCTCATCATAACACTTTTGCTCACATGCCTTTGTCAAATTTGATGTAGGGTTTTGCAAAATGTAACTGAATTTAAATGTTTTCTTTGTAAGTGTCTGTTTTGCCACCCTAACCCACAGCCCAGACAAAGGAAGCATACTGGAGATTATTTTCACATGTATTACACAAATTGCAGAAATTCCTGCAATCTCCTTTAAAGTTGCTGTAGTCCTCTTAGCAGCCCTTTGGACCAGTTTTCTTCTTACTTTGTCAATAATTTTGGAGGGACATTAAGTTCTTGGTAACATCTATGTTATGTTACATTTTCTCCACTTGTTAGTGACTGTCTTCATTGTGCTCCATGGTGTAGCCAATACCTTGGAAAATATTTGTGCCCTTCTCCTGACTGATATCATCTAATGAGATCCCCTTGATGCTTTGTAAGCTCTTTGCAACCATGGCTGCTGCTATAATGGGCAACTGAGTTAAATGTCATAAAAATCCTACTAAAACGATTGAACTTTATATGAGCTTGGTCAGTCACTGTAATTGATGGCAGGGGTGTATTGACTTACTATTTACCATCATTTTGAATGTGACTGGTTAACTTTGACCACAGCCACATACCTATCTATAATATGGCATGAACACTTATGCAGCCACATTATTCTAGTTTTTATTGTTATTTTTTCTCTCTAAAAGTTTTTAGGCAGTCAGCTAGAAAAAGCAGTTGTAATTTTAATGCAACTCATTATACTTTCCACTTTTTTAAGGAAGAAACTATGAAACAAAGTAAGTAAAACTGCATTAGGCACATAGGCAATATTGGGGGAGGGAAACTGGGTGACGGAATTGAAACATTTTCTTTTTAAAAAATTGTTAATCTTACTTTGGGCCCGTAATGCAGGTATTTTTGTAATACCTGCCTCAAAATAGTGGGAAATTATAGCATTCATTTTTTACAAATATATTGCCAAAATTCAGAGGCAGGGTCCAATATGATCCAATAGCTGCCAAAAAATGGTTTGTTCCAAAGGCTGCTCACATTGATTTAGGAAAAAACCCTAATCACAAATAGCAAGAAAATCATATTTCATAATTCCAGGGATGAGTCAGCCCACACCCAAGATTAAGAGGAAGGAAGACCCAAGCACTCTCTAACAAGACGCTGATAGCCTACATTAAACAGAAAAAAAAAATGTATGGATGATTCAGTATTTGATAATTTCTAAAACGTAATCACCTGAAGAAAGATTGGACGGGTAGACAAGAAGAAACAGAAAACTTCAGAAACTCTCATTCCAAATCTTATTTTGGAAGAAGCTTCTAGTTCTAATAAAAGTAACAAATGTAGCTGCTACGTTATATTAAAAATAACAATCTGAAACATGGCAAAGTATTTGCAGCATACTTTGACAGAGTATGGGACTATGTGTATGCTCAGAAGCTTGGTGCCTGCCACAAAAACAAAAAAAAACTGGAAAAAACTGACCCTAGTGACTTCATATTTATAATACTAGATTTTAATAGTCTTAAATATATTTATTGGAAAATAACTAATACTGTAAACCAAATCTATAACCTAATCTGAAAAACTAATGATTTCAAGTAAGTATATTAAAAGCTGTATACGCTACATATTATAAAAACTAATATAAATAGAATTGAGAATTGTAACAAAATGAATGGGTAATGCTAAGTTGTTTTCAAGTTTACTGAATATAGATTAAATAATTTAAAATAACCTGGCTATAGTTCTTTGTAAACAGTTTCCAGCAACCTTTATTAGTGATTAATGTTGTTTTACACTGCATTACTTTTTTGCAGTTCCAACTGCAGCTTAGGTTTAAATCAAGGGCAATAGTGAAAGTAATTTCACACTGATACCATCCATGGAGAGCTAATGAAATGGAGTGTTAAGCATTGGCATCCATTTCGTCATGATGTAGCTGCTTATCCATAGATGCTAAGTATGTCCATAAAAGATGTAACTGGAATATATTTGGACATCACTGTTGATGTTGATGTATTCAGTCACTGAACTGCAACATGATGGAGCTTCATCCATCCAAGTTTTGAAAGCAGCTTCCAGATAGTTTTTGATTTTTTTTTTTTACATTTGTCTCACTGGGACCATAGTTATTTTATGAGGATGGACACACAGTTATCCACATAGTAGATAAATTTTATTGAGTGATCATTTTTACTCAGTAAAATCTATGTAGCAGGCAGCAATTCATCCTAATGAAGTATTAAACAAAAGGGGAAAAAAGAAAAAAAGCAGTTAGCAACAGGTTTGAATTCTCTACTATGGATTTACCTGTAACACATATTTTGTTTATTTCATTTATTTCTCATGCATATTTTTAATAATTCCATGGATATAATGAGAGAAAGTGATTGGTTCAAATTTCATCAATTTCATAGTTAAATAGTGATGTCTCTAATCACTACTGCATGGTTGTTTTCTATGTAAAATTGTATTATAAAATATATTTCCCAGTACCCAGTATCCATAATAAAGGAACAAGGAGGAGGCTGCTCAGGGTCAATTAAACGCTTACTGGAGGTTCTAGTTAAGTAAACTACAACTTTTTGGTGGATCTAGATGCCGTAATGGTAGATCTAGATAATGCATTTCTAGATTTAACAGCTATCACAAAAATGTTTCACTCCAGGCTTCTCCTATGAACATTTTCTTGACAATGCATCTCATTTGTTCAAAGTGCATTTCAACAGAGCACTGATGCTGTTATTACTGACAATACGTAAGTGATCAGCATATCATTACCTGTGTTACAATGACATTTAAAAAGATATGTACCATCTGAGAGAGACGCATATACACAGATGCACACACACATACACACACTCTGTGACATATATTTGTATAAAGATATAAATGGATATATATATGAGAGAGAGAATATATGAGAATCATTCAAAGTGCATCATAAAGCCAGAAAAATAAATCTGTTCTGGATGATTTCAACTCATAGATACATATAGAATGACAACTTCAAAGAAAACACAGAAAGATACAATCTTCTTTAAGACCCTCAGTCTAACATTAATCAGAAATGATATTCCCATGAGTTTGCTATCACAGTATTTTGCTATTGAATAGTTTAGACTTTTTTGTACCATTCTGTTGGAGTAAGGATTTATATAACTGTTTTAATTTCAACTTTAGACACATTCATGGACAACTTATCAGATGGGAGCAGGCATACATAGTGACTTTTAGCCTTCTAGAGAAGCATCACTTTTCAACACAAATTCCATAAACATCAGTTTCATATTTTATAATATAGAATATGCTATGAAATGTGAGATAAGAAGATACGATAAGTATAACAAATATGTATGCACTCATGAGGGAGGGAGAGAGAGAAGAGATACTAAATTATAATAAACATAAATGACACAAAATGCATTCGCTCTCCACATTGGAGACCTTGGTGCTTTCCGAGCTTTGTTATTTGCTAGCAGACATTTTGTTGCCTAACTAGATAACATCATCAATGCTGAGAATTTCTACCCTACCTTCCTTAAAACCTGAAAAGTACATCTAAGGATACCTTACAAAGGTTGCTCTTTCCCCTTTTCCTCTTCCTCTAGCACTCCTTCAATCTCATCTCATAAGCTAAGTAGTCCTCAAATGTAATGTGGCAACACCGCTTCATTTTTTAAAAATCTCTTACCAATTCCATCCCGCATGTCCACAATCCTTCTAAGATGAGGCGTTGGTGCTACCTGATATGCCCTTTCTCGTTGTGATCAATGGGAGGGACCAGGATGGGTTATTCTAGGCTCTAGCTCTATGGACTGAGTTGAATTTTTTGAGGTTCTGCCTCCCTGGTGACGTTCCTCAGTTTGACAACGACATCGAAGTGAATGGACATCCATCCGAAACACAGAAACAAAAAAACTCCCCAGCCCTCAGGTGTCGTCCCAGACAGATAACTGGGTGGGGCTGAACCCTCCCATTGATCACAAGGGCTTATCAGGTAGGACCAACGCCCCTTCTCCATAGTGTATCGATGAGAGGTGCCAGGATGGGACATACCAAAGCTTGGCAGTCCTATGGGTGGGAATTGCCCTGGGCTGACGACGCTGCCTTCTCGTGGACCCATTGCAGGACCCGCCGGCCAAATGCCACCTCCGCAGAAGAGTAAGAGTCAAGTCTGTAATGACGGACAAATGGCGACAGGGACATCCAAGTCACTGCCCTACATATCTCTTCGACAGAAGCCTGGGTAGCCAGCTGCGAGTAGAATGCGCCATTATCCCCAGAGGCACCAGGAGAGCTTGCAGCTCATAAGCATGGGCTATACATGCCCTAAGCCAGTGCCCTACCGTGGAAGGGGTCACCTTGTGGTCCAGAGTTGATGGTTGAAAGGAGACGAACAGGGATTCAGTCTTCCTGAAGGATGCAGTCCTCGAGATGTAAATATGGAGGGCCCTCCTAACATCCAGCGTATGCCAGGTCTGCTCCAAGGTGTGCCAAGGCCTTGACAGAAATCAGGCAGGACTAACTCCTGTGCTCAGTGAAACAAGGAGTTGACCTTTGGAAGAAAGGCAGGGTCCAGCCGCAGGACCACCCTGTTTGGGTGAAAAATACACAAGTCCTTCCTCACCGATAATGCCGTGAACTCTGATATCCATCTGGCTGATGTGACAGCCACAAGGAAAGCAACCTTACATGAGAGGAGGCAAAGGCTAGCCTCCCTCAAAGGTTCAAAAGGTGCCTTGGTCAATGCTTGTACAACTTTGGTCAGGTTCCAAGTTGGATAACGGTGGAGCATTGGGGGTCGCAATCAGAAGCCCCCCCTGCAGAAAGGCTCCCACCTTCGGATGGTGAGCGAGGGAGCCCAGGTCCCCAAAGATCAAGACAGATCCCAGGGCAGCGACTTGCCTACACAAAGTATTAGTGGAAAGCCCCTATTCCAGGCCCTTTTGTAAAAACTCCAACACTTCTGCCACAGAGGTTGAAGTAGGGTCCAAATGTTTCATTGTACACCACTCCTGAAAGGTAGTCCAGATGGCGTTGTAAATATGCATGGTTGAAGGCTGCCTGAATCATCCAGATGATCCTGGTAGAGAATTTCTCCCATCTCAGGAGCCTCTGCTCAACCGCCAAATGGCCAACTGGAGCCGCTGGGGCTCGGGGTGTAGTACAGGCCCTTGGCTGAGGAAGACTCTGTCCGGGGTCTGGCGACAGACAGGCCAACCAGGTTGGCAAACCATGGCCTCCTGGGCCAATGAGGAGCCACTAACAGAACCTCTGCCCCCTTTGACAACACCGTCCTGATGACAACTGGCATTTGTTTTTGTTTTTGTTTTCATATTTTTTTTATTATTAAAAAAAAATTTAACATACATAACATACATGAATCATAATATATAATATATAACAAAATACACAATACAAACAATCAACGAGTGCTCCCCCACCCCTCGGGATCATTCCTGCTTCCAAAATCTTAAAGCTTCTTCTGGTGGTGGTATCCCCCTTCCTCCAGAAAACACATATATTAGGAACTGTTTCCGGATTCCATTGAATTCATTTACTTTCATTATGCCCCTCCTTACTTTAATATTACAAGTCAATTTATCATTTATGGCAATAAATAAACCAATAATCACCTTGTGTCTTCCAGTTCCTAGAAATCATTAACCTTGCTGCGGTCAACAAATTTATTATCAACTCTTTAGTCTCTTTTTTACATTTTATATCTTCCAATAGTGAGAGTAATGCTACCTTTGGTGCCTCTTCTACCTTTATTCCTACAATTTCTTCAATCTCCTTAAACACCATCTTCCACAATTTTTGCACAAATTTACAATCCCACCACATATGTAAATACGTTCCTTTTCCCCAACCTCTCCAACAGTTATCTGAATAGTGCTGATTCATATTGCTTAATCTAACCGGAGTTAAGTACCACCTCCATACCATTTTGTAATAAATCTCTTTTATTCTTACTGACATATTTCTCAACACTCTTTGTTGCCAAATTCTGTCCCAACTCTGTTGCCCTATTTGTATCTTCAAATCCGTTTCCCATACCATCTTTCCTAAATTTTCCCTCTCCTCTTCCTCCAACAATATTTTATAGATTCCACTCATTAAGCCTTTTATCCCTTTATTTTCTTCCTTTACAGTTTCATTTTTTTTCATTTTTTTCAATTAATCCCTCAAACCTCGTTAACTCTCTACACTCTCCATTTTCTCTTATCCAATTTTTAGTCCATTGTTCCACTTGGCTATAATTTAACCAAGACAACCGTTTTCCTCCTAGAACCTCTTCCAATTCCCCACGTGTCCTCATTCCTCCTAACCATTCCCTTAGTTTCATTTTATTTTTCTCTTTTAAAATTTCATTCACTTTATTCTTCAAATTCCCTGGGAACTTTTCCAAAATTACTACTGGTGATAATGGAGAGTTCTTCGGAAGCAACCTCCCTTTATATTTACTCCAAATTTCCCAATGAAACTTCAGGAGAGTATTGCTTATGCTCTTAGCCCATTTCTTTCCACCTTCCATAAAAATATATATTTTCCAGGGGTGAGCATTTGTTGGAGAGACAAAGAGATTGACCACCGGATGGCCAAACCGGTCTGCGAGTTCTACAAACAGGCTGGGATGGAGCCGCAACTCTGATGGATCCACAGTGGCTCGACTCAGCCACTGATCTGCTGTCAGAGATAAAAGAGGGGTCTCCATCCACCAGCACAAGGCATCCGCCTCCCTCATAAGGTACGTCGACCGAGTCCCCCCTTGCCGGTTGATGTGGGCCTTTGTCCGTAATATTGTCCATGAGAGAACATGGTACCCCTCCACCAGCTGAAATGCCTGTAAAGTCAGATGGGCTGCCCTCAGCTCCAACCAGATGATCTTCTGGCTGAGCTCCAATGGCGTCACCATCCCTGACAACCTGAGACCTGCAGTGGCCTCCCCAGCTGAAAAGGCTGGCATCTGACATTACCATCAGTCTGCAAGGCTCCCTGAAAAAGCAGCCCTTCCTGATGGCCCCCGACACCCACCAGTGAAGCAAGCAGAGCACCCATGGCGATTCTGTGACTCGAGTCATCGAGGAGCTGGAGCCCGCTCTCTGGAAGGGGAGCAGGAACCACTGGAGTGGTCAGGCATGGTATTTTGCCACGGGACTATGGCCAGGCATGAGATCATTTTTCCCAGCAGCTGGGACAACCGCGCCACTGGAACCATCCGCTCCTGCCGGATGAGTTGAATCAAATCCCGGATGCTCTCCTGATGCTCCCATGACAGAAAAACCTGGCCTGCCCGTGTGTCTATCAGGGCATCCAGATGAACTAGCTTTCTTGAAGGCACCAGGTGGCATTTCTCCAAATTCATGGAAAACCCATGGTCCCGGAGGGTACTGATTTTCGTGGCCAGGTCCTGTTCTGCTAGCCGCTGGGAGGATGCCTAGATGAGCAAATAATCCAGGTAACATTGGATCCTGATAGGGATCGTCCTGAGGTATGCCGCCAACACTGCCAGGAGTTTGGTAAACTTTCAGGGAGGTGGGGCCTGGCCAAATGGTAGAGCCACATACTGAAAATGATGACCAGCATAACAAAACCTCAGGTACTGTTGATGGTCTGGACAAATAGGGACATGGAGGTATGTCTCTGTGAGATCAATAGACCCCAAAAAATCCCCCTCCCTGATCCCTGCTAACATGGAATGCAGGGAGTGCATCTTGAACCTCCTATACACAACATAGTTGTTCAGTCCCTTTAGATTTAGAATTGCCCTCCACTCCCACGGCCTTTGGGATGATGAACAAGATTGGATAGAACCCCCGCCCCTGCTGTTCCGGCGGAATGGGCCAAATGGCCCGAATATCCAGCAAATCCTGAATAGCCACTTCCATGAATCCCTGCTTGACCGGGTCTCCTGAAAGTGGACAGCGGAGATAAAGCCTCGGAGGAGAGGAAAAGAAACTCCTGCCACCGTTGCCTCTGAAGGGACTGTGGCCATCTCCCCCCGCCCCCAAAGGCAGACCTATCAGCTTGGTACCCTGAGCAGGACTGGAAGGACCGCTATTTTGGCGGAAAGCTTGCCCCAGCTCCCCCCTGCAGAAAGGAGGCCATCTAAAATATGGCGCTGGGCGGAAATCAGCCCATCTGCCCTGGGAAGGGAGGACCTTCCTCTTGTCCCTGGTCTCAACCAGTAAAGGGTCCAGAAACTGGCCGAATAGGTTCTCCCCCTCAAAGGGGGCAGAGGCAAGTTTCCACTTGTTCTTAGCATCCATGCCCCAGTGACGTAGCCAGAGAATACATCAAGCAGTAACTGCCGATGCCATGGCCCGAGCTGAAAATTTGGCAGAGGCCAAAGTTGCATCCACAGTGTATTCAGCTGCAGCCAGGATCTTGATGTGCCCGAACATCATCTGGTGCTTAATGGGACTGCAGCTGTTGGAGCCATCAGAGAGACGCCCTGGTGAAAAAGGATGCTGCGGTAGATGCCCCTATAGACCAAGAGTCCACCAGGTGAACCTGGCGAAGGGCCGTCTCTTCCCTCTGTTCCTCCACCTTTAAGGCGTCCTCCACATCAGGCAGTAGGATGGAGGAAGAAGTTAATGCAGCCACCGGTGAATCCACCCTTGGGACCATCCATGAGGTTAAGCAGGTCCGTATCGACCCTGAAAAGGAGGTTCTCCTGCCCTGTGGCCCAAGATGCTGTGGCCGGAGAGGCCCACTGCCAACCGATCATCTCCAGAAACAGGAATAGGGATAGTGTCCACCTCAATGGCTTGTTCAGTGAACAGGAAATCGTCCTGTTCTCTGCAATCAGTGGGAGGCTCAGGTACCTTAGAGTCCTTGCCCAGACCGGCAGTGGCCTATGCCTTGGCCAGCAATGATTTGAGGAGGGTGGGGTTAAAAGGCTCCTAAAGGGCGGCCTGTCCAGGGATTCCTGTTCAAAATCAGAAAAGTCCCCTTCACCCTGGAATCCCGCTGAATGGGAATAGAAGCTCCGTTTGGAATGCGCAGGGGAGCCATGGTCCTGGTAGCCAACACCCTCTGCCAGTGGCCCCAAGGGTCCATTCCTGGGGCCAGTGGTAATACATGGTCTGGCAACTGCTGATATTGGCGAATCCCTTCTGCAATACCCTTATCACCTGGTCAATCCAGTGCCTCATGAATTGGGGCATATCCTGTTCTCCAAACTCCCCTGGCAGAGCCCCATCGCAGTCGGGGTGAACGTAGCTTCAGGGACCTTGTGTGCCACCCCAGAAAGCCCAAGCCATGCCTATGGGTCACCCAGGGCCTCAGGAGACCAGGTATGGGCAGTTCCAAGTAGGGAAGGTAACATCTGTCCCAGCTATAAAGGTAGATCTGGGGGCGTGGACACCGGCTGGCTTTCTGCTATGTTAGAGATAGACAAGCCCCATTCAAAGGCCCCAGCTGAGGCCTTCACAAATTCCTTGTCTAGGACCTTCTGTCTCGTCTGGGCTGTTTGCTGCTCTACCCTGGAGGACTCCTATGTGCCCTGGCTTTGGCCCTTATCTTGGCATCTGCAGCCAGGCTGGCTGTCCTGGGTTTGGTTGGTGCTTTGCCAACCCTATCAGGCTGAGGCGACCAGGAGCCCTTAGCCGAAAAGGATCCATGCCTACCAGTGGTCCTCCATCCTCAACCAGTCACGAGGCCCAAGCCTAGAATGGAGCGAGACCAGAAAGAGATGGGCCTATGCAAGGCCTGTTTAGCCTCCCACCAGTAGCCTGAGTCAAATTGCCTGCTAACTGACAGAGTCCTATGGAGCAGGCAGGGCCCTAACCCTTGGAGAGAGCTACAGGGCCCAAAGAATATACTGCCCTGACACCAGGAATCCAACAATGACAAGGCAGGAGGACAAAATGGCCGCTGCAGTCACAAAATGGCAGATGTCAACCATTGACAAGTTGAAATGGCCTGCAGAATCAGGCCCACCAGGCCGGCCAGTTTAGGCCACAATAGCGAGCCCACAGGCAGGAAGATGTGGCGGGTTAACGGTCAGGGCTCCCATCTGCCGCTGCGGAGAGCCCTGCCAGCAATGTGGCAGCTCAGTGATGCCAGGGGATCAAAGCTGCCCGGACTAAATGCCACTAGGTCGGAGGCCGCTCCGAAGGCGCTCGACAGTAAGGAAAACTATGCCAGGCTAGAAGAGGCTAGCGCAGTCCTGCAGTTCTGCCAGTCCTTCTGCGCTGCTGTGCACTCCAAATCAAAGAAAGAAGCAGCTCACGGTCAGGTTGCAAGAGGCTGGTGTGGCTGCAAGAGCTCCGTAAAGTGACTGCAATGGCGAAGCGAGCCCGTCATACAGATGACAGGTGCAGCACAAAGAAAGTCAAATTAACAACCCATGCCCAGGCTACAAGAGGCTGGTGTGACCAAACAAACTCCACGAGTTGTCAGTGATGAGAGAGCAAGTACACTGCACAGCTGACCAGCGTTGATGGCAAAGCAGCAAGGGAACCGCGCCAAGGCTCCAGGAGGCTGGCGCGTTCCTAATGGCTTCAAAAATGATGCGCTGCAGAGAATAGCCACAATAAGAGGGGATGGAAGCCCTCTACACAGCCCCCCCAATCCAGGGGGTGGGGGAGTGGGAGGCGCCAATGTGGGCCACCCCCGGCTCAAATCCGTAGCCACAGAGAGCCCTCCCCAGCTCTAAGGAAAATAGTGCTGAATAAAACAAGCAAAAACAAAAGAAGAATATGAAAAAAAAATCCAGGGAAAATTCACGGCTCAGCTCACAAGCTCTGGAGCTAAGGCGTCCATAAACTGAGACTGAGTTGAGAAAATTGAGGAACATCGCCAGGGAGGTGGAACTTCAGAAAATTCAACTCAGTCCATAGAGCTAGAGCCTAGATAACCCATTTTAGCACCTCCCATTGATACACTATGGAGAAAGCACCATTTTCCACATTCTCAAAATAAAAGCTTCGTGCCTCCCCAGTTACTTACCAATTTCTATTTTAGTTCTTCTTGCCAATCCAAAACTTAATATATGCCTAAACAAAGCAACTCATACTATAAAATATTACTTCATTATATATTTCTATATTTTGGGAAACCTTACAGTGAGTTCACAAAAATTGTTTCATTGAGAATTTAAAAAATCATTTTTTTCTCAAGTTTGTTTCCATGTTATTGGAACTATTGTAAAATTATGTATTATTGTTAAATTTACATTTTTGTCCACCCAGTTCCCCTGGGTAAGTTAGTGCAGCAAGTATCTTAATCGGACTTTATGAAAAACACATTTTAATTAAACACATTTAAGGCATGTAAATTAAAAAAGAGCTATTAATATATATTTCTATTACAAACAGCCTTCCAAAGTCCTTTACAGATTTAAACAAAAGAAAGGTAGAAGACGTATTTTCCTACCAGAAATATTGGCTCCATATTTTTATCAATGTTCCATGTTTAAAAGTTTTATATAACTTCACAGACAATTTTCTCTCCCCCCCCAAACTACAGGTAGTCCTCAATTTACAACAGTTTGTTTAGTGACTGTTCGAAGTTACAACAGCACTGAAAAAAAATATTTATGACCATTTTTTGCACTCACGACCGTTGCAGCATCCCTGTGGTCATGTGATCAAAATTTGGATGCAATTGGTTCATATTTATGGCAGTTGCAGTGTCCTGGGTTCATGTGTTCCTCTTGTGTCTTTCTGACAAACAAAGTCAATTTAATTCAATTAACAACCATGTCACTAACTTAACAACTACAATGATTCACTTAACTTTGGCTAGAAAAGTCGTAAAATGGGGCAAAACTCATTTAACAAATGTCTCACTTAACAACATAAATTTTGGGCTCAATTGTGGTAATAAATTGAGGGCTACCTGTATTTGGATTATAAAGTGTCAGATACAGATTTAACTTTTAACAAAGCACTACATTTTAAGTACCATTCAGACAAATAATCTTTAAGATTAGAAAACATTAAGCAGGCACCAGGTCTCAGTGGTTTTAAGAAAAATACAACAGACAAATTTAAAATTCCTTTTTATTAAATGGATATGTCTTTTTTAGAAATCATAAATTTTAAAAATTCAGGAAATGTAAAATTTTAACTCAGGCAAACCTAGAGCTGATTTTATCTTTTCAACCCTTGAAAAGGCATAGTCAAGACAAAGATAGTATCAGAGGTAAAGGTGCTCAATCATGCAAGATGTCTATAGAGCCAAGTTCAGAATTCATAGAAAGGCAGTTTATTGTCAGTAAATATTGTATTCAAAAGAAAATCAACTATAAACAAATTACAATTGTTATCCTTAAGTTTTATTTGACAGAATTTCAGGGTAAATCCTGCTGAGTTATGGAGTTTGTTTACAGGACGCAGATGAATAACAATAAGTGCTTTGCAAGATTTTTAAAGACAGATATGTTCCATCATGCCCACACAGAAATTCCATGATGGAGAATTCCAGTTTATTATTAATGATAGTCTAATTATCAAGGGGCAACTCCTGCCAATCGATAAATCTATTTTGTCTTATTTTTTACTTTAGTAACCATTGATATTTCTGTATAATTGCCCTTAAGTATCAACTAAAAAGCATTTCTGTTACTTAGAAGAAGCAGATATAAACATAAATTCTCAGAAATAATATCCAATCTATCATGCAGACTAACTTTTGACTATTAGCCCCTAATTACAGACACTTTTATAAGAGTAACAAACTGAGTTATAAGGTAATTTTACCTTTGATAATTAAATCCTCAATGAACTCAGCTTTTGTCTGGACTATAGGAATGTTTTATATAAATTTCTAGGTCTTTTTTAGTATTATATTACTAAATAAATTTTGTCAATCTTTTAGAACTAAGTTTATAATAATAATAAATATTAATCATCATTATCATCATATATTAACATGTTTAATTGAAAGGCAACCTTCAGGATAGTACACACACACACACACACACACACACAAATAGTTGTATATGACAGATGCACACACACATACACAATTTATGAGATAAACATATCTGCATTTACCAGGGAAAAAATTATTTCTATACCAGGAAAGGAAATTTAACATTTGTCAGAATTCAACTATTTTAATTTCTTTTTCTTATTAAGAAAAACTTTAAAACATTTTTGCCAAGAAAAAAACATTTTATCCCCAATATAAAACTGGAATCATGCAAGTGACTCATTTTTTAATTCTAATTCAGTAAAAAAGAAATATATGTATTTTATAAAATTTGAATTCATTTTGTTAAAAATTAAAAATACTTATAAACTCACTTGGTACTTCTAAGCTGTTTGAAAGAGATGCCAAATTAATTCTTTCAGCAACTATGCCTTGCTAGTCACAAATACATTCCTAATGTCTAAAATAGATACCCTATCATATTCAGCAGTCACATCTCAGGAGCTGAGATCCCAAGCAAAGTGAAATGTCCTGTAACTTACAGAGCAACTCCTGGTAAAACTCACTGACAGGACTGCAAAGCAAGACAAAGCTCCTAAGTATCAACCAGGGTTTATACTCAGGGTAAAAATATGCCTCCTCTTAGCAGGATATTTTAAATAGGGCGGATACTTAAAGCACAGCATAACGTCATGATTACAGTACTTATACCAATTTAATTTAATTTAATTTAAAAAGAGTTCCTGTTAATCTGCTTCCCTCCTCTGAATAAATACAAGGGAAAATTTATTTTAATTCTGGGCTACATTTTAAAATCTCCTTTTCACACATGTTATTTTTATAATAGTTGGCATTACTCATCCCAATTTTATATTAGTTGTGAAACACACACACACACAAACACAGAGAGGGGCAGGAAATACTTAACAAAAAATTTTAATTATAAAATCTTGGCGTCAGAATAGCCGAATTAGAAAAGAAAAAAAACATTGCACTTAAATACTGCCTCAGTTTCTAATCAAGCTGGAAATCTAGCAATGCAAAACAATTTTTACCTAGTGCAATAAATAATTTTTTAAACTGAGTATATTAGCCAATTAAAGAAGTTTTAAAATGAATATGAACTTTTATAAATTGTCAAACTCTATTAAATGATTAGGTAATTACTTTGTTATGACTTTAGATGCATGACACAAATCTTCTATGTTGTTAAATTAAACTTCTGTTTATCATTTACCTAAGAACTTTCATGAGCAGTATTCAGCAAATTTAAGAGATTGGATATTGTGAGAATACAGTAGTTTGACTATAATCATCTCCATATTTATTGCATACTACATGTTATAACACGATTTTAACTGAAGCACTTCTTTATTCAAAATTAAAATGACAACCCAATTCACACAACTGCAAGAGCACATTTTATGGTAGAAGCAGAAACAACAACAAAAATAGTCTTTTGTTTATTTTGGTTTTAGTCTAGATGTATTCATTTGACATGGAAAGTTGTTTTCCCTTTTATGATAACATTTTACACTTTTTAATTTAGGAATATTAACATAGGAATATTGAAACCCACAAGAAAGGAGTACCAATATTCTTCAAGTTCTCCAAAACTAGGACCCCATTTAATCCTACTGATAATATGAAACTATTTATTAAGATTTTTTGCTTTTACTTCATTCCCATCAACGTCCATGGTATCATCAGACAATGAATAGATCAGAGGATACTTTCAATCAAATCTATATATAGGGGTTGTGAAAAATGACCTTTATCATGGTCACATCACTATGTGGTGAAATTTGGTTTCATGGCATCAAACATTCCCTGCAGAAACCAGATTCTATTAAGATCAATCCTGATTAATGGGAAGTCTGTGAGAGACAATTTGTATTGTTCTGTTAATAGGTTTTGCATTTGGAGCACACAGAGTATTTCAATTTTTATTTGTAGAATAGCACTAGAAAGTAACATTTGGGTATGGAATTTCTAATCTTTTGTATATAGTACCATAAGCTATTACTGGACACTGTTGCAGTATATTTAATATATAGATGAAGTTTCTAGAGCAGTGATCTAGAGCTTTTTGCCATCGCGTGCCAAAAGCAGGGGGAGTGGGGAGGGTCACGCGCATGTGTGCCCACACCTATAATTCTATGTGCCCTGCCACACATGCATGTGCGTGTGACCCCCCTGCTCCCCCCACTTTTGGCATGTGATGGCCTGGTGGGCCGTTTTTTTGCCGTCCCCAGGCTCCAGAAGCTTTCTAGGAGCGTGGGGAGGTCGAAAACGGCCTTCCTACCCCCCCCCCGGAGGCCGGAAATCACCTGTTTGCTGACTTCCAGCCTATGGAGGGCCTCCAGGGAGGGTGGGGAAGGCTATTTTTGCCCTCCCCAGGCTCCTAGAAAGGCTCTGGAGCTTGGAGAGAGCAAAAAATGGGCCTTCGGGTCCCACTAGAAGCTGACAAACAGGCCTTTTCCTGCCTCTGGGGGGCCTGGGGGGGTTGGGAAGGCTGTTTTCACCCTCCCCAGGCTCCTAGAAACGCTAGAGAGCCAGGAGAGAACAAAAAACAGGCCTTCCCCCCCCCAAGCCCTCTGGAGGGCGGAAACAGCCTGTTTCCCTGTTTCTGGTGGGTCCAGAAGGCCCAAAAATCAGTTGGCCAGCATGCACATGCACAACGCAGCTTAGCTCATGTGCCCACTGATATGGCTCCGTGTGCCACCTGTGGCATGCATGCCATAGGTTCGCCATCACAGTTCTAGAGATTATATTTAGGATTTTAAGAACAAGGATGTACACAAAAAACATCTATCTCTTTCCTTGTGACATCTAAAGCAAAGTGGCAGTTAGGAAGCAAAAAGGAACTCTGGGACAAAGAATGCCATTGATTTATTTCTGTTCTACCTTGGATTGATTCCCTTAGGGCAGGGGTGGGCAATTGTGACTCTTTTACAACCTGTGGACTTCAACTCCCAGAATTCCTGAGAAGGAGCCAAGTTGGGAGTTGAAGTCCACAGGTTATAAAAGAGCCACAATTGCCCACCCCTGCCTTAGGGGAAAAAAAGGTAAATTATTTGAGGATGAGCCAGAGTTCATTACTGTCATTAGAGTTACAAGTGACTTTTGCAGGAACGTAGCTTCATTTTAGTATACCAAATATTGTCTTTCCTAGATAGTGGTAGCACATCACTGTGATACTGTGTTTACAGATTGCAGAAAAGTATTTTATGCAGTTATTTTTGCACATAATCCAGAAACTGCAACTATTAATCATGCTGACTGGGTCAGTTAGCTATACATATAATTCATTCAAACATGCCACAATTGGTGCCACCCTTAGCTCCTGAAGAAAAGATAGGTATCTAATATATCAAATATACTAACCATATACTAGCTTTGTAGCCAAGTTCAACACATTAGCTACATAACCAAGTTCAGGATCATCTTGCTAGCACAAAAAATACTCAACAAATAATTAACACTTTCCAAATGCAGATCTGGACAATCGTTGAAAAGATATTGAAGTTTATAAGTGGCAATTATTCAAAATAACGAACTTCTCTGGTGACCACTAGGAAGCACCAATTGTAGTATGTTTTAGACCTCTGTTTAAACTATTCTGTTCACCCTAGGCATCACTTTTCTTCCCCTCCCCTCCTTAAATACTTTTCTTTTTAAATAAGTGAATATTTTAATTGTTACAAATCTCTACGGTAATCCTAACTTTCTATTTTGTTAATCCTGGGGTTTAGGTATATAATAGTGGTCTAGAACCTGCAGTTCAAGAGGTAAATATGAGCCCCAAACTCTTGCACATCCCATGCCTGAGCAATCCTTTTTGTTTTGAAAATTTCTACCACTTTTTTTAAAAATTCCAATCTAGTCTGTTATTTTTTCGAAGTCTCTTATCCCAGCACAAAAACTGACTCTGTTTAGCCTTCAAGATCATTCAAGGTGAGTTAGATGCTGCCATCTAGCAAGATTTACATCAATAGTCTCTTTTTATACAGCAATGCTGCTAGTAGCCCTGCATTAGTGTTATAAATATTATGTGAAGATCAAAATTTTAATTGTGAAAAAGGTTATCTTATGAGAATACCACTACAGATTTTGGATTGGATTACACATTTAAAGATTTTGGATATGAGCCTGCCAGTAATCAGAAACAATTCTATAAGCTTTCCTTTACCACCATTAAACCCTATAATCAAGACATCCTCTTTCCCACTTTAAGAGTGGGAAAGCTTAGTTCTGATTTAGATTCCCACAAGTCTCAATTCATCCATCTAATCATTAAATCCAGTGATTGACCAAACACAAAAGACTATGTAACTGCGGGGAGGGGGGGATTGTTTGGCTTGAAAGGATGTATTTAATTCTAACCCAATCAAGACAACCTCTAGTCACATGAATCCATTTAGTCCTCTAATAGCTGTATTATAGAAAGACACAAAATGTTCCCACAGAGAAGAGATAAAGAGTTGTCTTAATCTTTTAAATTACTGCATGTAAAGGGAAAACAAAAACAAACACTTATATCAAAATGTAGACAAAGAACGGATATATTTCAAAAGTTTAACATTAACAGAGACTGTGACATGGGAAAATATATGATTGACATACTGTACATCTACCAATAATACTGCATAAAAATGTTTTATAACTAAGATACAAACTAAAGTAACATTTAAAATCCGCATAAGTAGCAGTTCAAAATTGGTATCTTCAACAGATATATCACTATGCTCTAGAAACAATTAAAAACAATAAGTGTCATAAAACACAATTTTATTTTAAATAACCCATCATATTTGAGAACAGAACATTAAAAAAAATAGATTAAAACAATAATCATGAAAGAAGCTACTATACTTTAATGCCTTACCAGAATAGCTGAGATGAGAAAAACAGTTTAGAAGAAATACATTTTAGAATGTATCCAACAATGTAGCAAGGTAACAGGAAACAGCTCATAGTGAACAAGTTGATACTCAGAAAATTCAGAGTTACAGTATCAACATATGATTTCATTACTTATATTAATTAGCATGAATTATCTCAATATTCAAGCAGTGAATAAGACTCAACCTGTCAGCCACTAGGGCCATCTTACTATCTCCCTTTCTGCTGTCTAATACAGAGGAAGGGTGGTGGCGGGGGAAGAGAAATTCAAAGAGTGGGACTTTTCCTAAAAATAACAAAGCAAATAAGTGTGATGAAAGAGTACTAGATATTTTAGCATCAACTGTCAGATCCACTTTGTACAGGTAATCCTCAAGTTATGAATGTAATAGAGCCTGCCAATTACATTAATAACCTGAGGATTCATTGATTTACCCAATACATTTTCTAATCCCTGTTTTACCCAATACATTTGCTAATTGAATGTGCAAGTCGTTAAGTGCGCACGAGGTATCTCAGGATGGAAAGACCATCAAAGGCCTAGTGCTGGAACAGCCGCTTGCTTCTGACCATCGAAGGCCTCCTCCCACCCATTGAGATATCTCATGCTCATTTACAGTCCCTTGGGATCCCCATAATTACTTCTCCCCCTATCCTGTCCCACCAGGTCTCCACAGCCACTCGCCCTGTTTTGCTAGACTCCAAGATTCCACTTGCTTCTCCCTATCCATTTCCCATGGCTTGCTTACTTTTCAAAGATCTCCAGAGTTCCAGAAGAGGCTGACCTACATGGCAGATATTGGTGAAGCTGTAAGAACATGAAGGAAAAGAATTTTGCTAGCATCTGAATAAAAGACTTCGGCTTTTCTGCCACAAGGCCAGTGTCCTGCACGCTCCATTGGGGCCCAGCTTGGGTGCCGCCGCAGCAGTCTCCTGCTTGCTGCCTGGTTTGAATGACCAGCTTCAGGGATTGGAGCGTGAAGGCAGTGGCAGCAGCCAATCAATTTGGAGTTTGCAGTTCAGCCTGATGAGACAAAAGAAACAAGCTCTGTTGGCTGTGGAGACCTAGCAAGACACGATGGGAGTGAGATAGGCAGGGGGCATATTGCAGCATCTGTGCAGTTGGTTTTAAGGATGAATGACCGCTGTGGTGCTGCAACATACAAAACTTCGAGACTAGGTCATAAGTATTGTTTTTGGCGGAATGGTAATTTTGAATGGCTGCTAATTGAACTGTCATAACTTGAGGAATACCTGTAAAAAAGATCATAACATCAACTTGACAGGAAGACTAGAACTATACTTTATTTAAACAAGCTATAATAACGAAATGTTGTAAATGTCTGATTATGCTGTGCCCTCTTTTTTTACCTCATTGAATCTGTGAGGCATTTGCTTGAGCTGCTTCCAAATATTATTTTATTAACTAGAACTAAAATAATGTTTCATCCCACTTTGCCTAGGTAATGGGTAATGACCAGAGGTGAAATGCTCCCGGTTCGGACCAGATCGCCTGATCCGGTAGCGATGGCAGCAGGTGGTTTGGAGAACCGGTAGCGAAAATCCCTGCTCCCCCCATGCCCAGCTGAGCCGCGCAATCATCAGAGTCTTTTTAAAATTATTTTTAAAAGCCTTTTTTTACAACCTCTTAGGCTGAAAAAATGATTTTAAAAGTAAAAAAAAAAGTGTCTGATAATCATGCGGCTCAGCTGGGATCGTCAGAGGCTTTTAAAAACATTTTTCTACAACCTCTTCGGCCAAAGAGGTTGTAGAAAAAAATGTTTTTAAAAGAAAAAAAAGCCTCTGACAGTCAGGCAAATCAGCTGGGATCTTCAGAGGCTTTTAAAAGAAAAAAAAAGTCTCTGCCAATCAGGCAACTCAGCTGGGATCGTCAGAGGCTTTTAAAAGCATTTTTTTACAACCTCTTCAGTCAAAGAGGTTGTAGAAAAAATGCTTTTAAAAGCCTCTGACGATCCCAGCTGAGTTGCCTGATTGGCAGAGCCTTTTTAAAGCATTTTTTATAACCTCTTCGGCCGAAAAGGTTGTAGGAAAAAATGGTTTTAAAAGTTAAAAAAAAAAAAAAGTTGGCCATGCCCACCATCAAATTACCCTCCCCCACCAAGCCACGCCCACAGAACTGGTAGTAACAAATTTTACATTTCATCACTGGTAATGACCATTTATTTTATCTCTACACCAACACAGTAGACCAGGGATATTACACTTGTTTCATCTTATAGGACAGTGATGGCTAACTTTTTTGCCATCGCGTGCCAGGAGAGGGGGGGCGGGGGAGGGTCGCAGGCGCACGTGCCCGCGTGCATGTGTGCGCAACACCCTCCCCCCTCCCCCCCAGCTCCTGGCACATGATGGCCTGGTAGGCCCATTTTTCTTTCTTACCTGGTTCCAGATCCTCTCTGTGTATCTGGGAACGGCGAAAACAGCCTTTCCCACTCTCTTGGAGGCCCTACGGAGGCTGAAAAGGCCCATTTCCCAACTCCCGGTGGGACAGGAAGTGACATTTTTTGCTGTCCCCAGCCTCCAGAACCTCTCTAGGAGTCTCTAGGAGCCTCTCTAGGAGTCTCTAGGAGCCTCTCTAGGAGTCTCTGGAGGCTGGGGACAGGAAAAAACATCACTTCCTGTCCCACTGGGAGTGGGGAAATGGGCCCTTTGAGCCTCCATAGGGCCTCCAAGGGAGTGGGAAAGGCTGTTTTCGCCGTTCCCAGATACACAGAGAGGATCTGGAGCCAGGTAAGAAAGAAAAACAGGCCTTCCCCACCCCGCCAGGCCCTCCAGAGGCAGGAAACAGCCTGTTTCCCTACTTCTGGTGGGCCCAGAAGGCCCGAAAATCAGCTGGCCGGCGCGCACATGTGCCCCAGAGCTGAGCTGCCGTGCCCACTAATATGGCTCCGCGCGCCACCTGTGGCACGCGTGCCATAGGTTTGCCATCACGGTTATAGGAGATTGTGTTACAGTTAAGAGTTAGAATCTTATTACCTGAGATTCATTCCATCCTGATTTTTTTGGCATTTTTAAAGTATTTTGTAAAACATGAATGTTCCTTTGGTCATGGAGCTTGCAGTTGGATGAGTATAGTAGTTGCACTTGATCAACCTAACCAATATGATAGGATAAAATGAGAGAGGAATAATCATGTATATTACTCCTAACTCCCTTGAAGAAAATATGACAGCAATATAAGATATGAATAAGATAAATCAGAAATTTGAGGCAAAGCATTTGCTAAAATGTACGCATTTTAAGCAGTTGAATACAATTTGCAAACCAGAGAAATCAGGATTCCAGAATAAAGCTTAAATTTTCAAAAGCATTGGTTCTGCTTATTGGAAATCAGCTATAAAATACACAATTGACAATCAAATGACCACAGGATATTGTGACAGCTGCAAATGCCAGGCAATTGTGAAGCACCCGAATGATAATCACATGACTGTGGGGACACTACAATGGTTATAAATGTAAGGACTGGTTTCAAAGATACCTTTTCAGAACATTGTAAGTTTGAATTATTTCTAAATAGGACAGTTATTAAGTAAGGTCTATCTGTTTATGAATTATTCCACCAATTTTTTTTTATTGGATTTATATACCGCCCTACTCCCGAAGGACTCAGGCAGTGAACAGCCACATAATAAAACACATAAATACAAAAATTTAAAATAGAATAAAAACAAATTAAATAATTTGGCTGAGACAAATTTAAAATACCCAATTATGTCTTTTACAAAATTTGGATTCTTCACATAGGACCATCCTTCAAAGTTTAGATCAGCATGGCACAATATTATAGGCAAAATACTGGAGATTACAAAATAGTCATAAACATGGGGAAAATCACCTGGAGACAAAACCAGCAAAGATTAGTTTGCTAAAGTAGGATTTAGTACAATGTATAGCAGAGCCACAAATTTATTCTTATTGAAATTTATTCATATTACTACATAATATTAAACACACAAAGGTAGCTTACTTCTTATATGAAGAGGTTAAAGTTTGAACTTTCCAAAATAGTTCATCATTAAAATATATGTAATGAACAAAGGATGTTGTCTAGAGAATCTATCAACCCTTAACTACCAATGCTAGAATAAATTTATTAGTTTATGAGGTAGTATTACCAGCTAAAGAAGAGGGAGTGAAAGGCATTGCAGCACAGAGTTGCAGACAGAAGAGGTCAGACTACTGGTGGAAATAGTAGGGAGTTAAACTAGAAAGACTTCCACATTCCTTCTCAGGCTTAGGATTCTATAAGGGCAAACTACTTCTGAAAAACATTGTCAAAAAAACTACAGGGACTTGTCCAGGCAGTCGCTAGGAGTCAAGACTGATTCAAAGATATTTTTTTTAAAGTAAATTATAGAACATTGACGGTCCTGTTCCAATCCTATGATTCTATGACTTGTTTGAAAATGAAGCAACAAATCAAGCCACTATATATGGTGCTACTGATTGTAATTTTAGGTTATCTCAGAAGGCAAACCTTAATATACAGTGAATGCTACAAAGAAGTGGTTGCCACATCTCTCTCTCATGGCAAATTAAGTATCATTAAATCTTCAGAATTTCCCATAAATACAGAAAAGCAGAAGGTAGGGCAAAATACATTTTTTTCTAGGAGATAAGAGGTAATAGTTCACATTTTTAAAGCTATCCTGAACTTATAATTGTGGTTGAACATAGACTGGATTCCCAGGAGGGAGGGCCTGCATTCCAGAAGTCCAAGAGGCAGTAAACACACACACACACACAACTGTAATAGAAACAATTACAAAGTAGTCTTTATAACTACAACTGAACCCAAAATTCTGGTTATTGTGATCATTAAGCAAGATGCCCACATGATTTCTTTGATAATCATAGTCTTGGCTCTCCCTGTTGCAGTCATTAAGAAACTTTATGGGTCATTAATCAGGAGAACTCAGAGGATGGAGGCCCTGGAAGGCATGGCCCAGACCCAGGCCCTGGCCCAACACTGGGCTTTTCATAACTGATGCACCTCTTGCCCAGCTTCACACCCTGCTAGATATTTTATCCTTGGGCTTCCTGTTCAATCCATCATGCCTTGTTACACATACCTCTTCCAAAGATAAATTTTTCAAAAGAATGCAAACAAATATAATATGTGGCCCTCCTGCAGAAGCCATTTTGTGTCATTCTGGAGGCAAAGGCCATTTAAACTCAGAAAGACATGATTTTGCAAATTGTGTCCTTCTGAGACATTGCAAGAATGGTGGCCACTTCCAGAATGGAATGAAGTGCCCTCTCTAAAAGCCATGTTCTGTATCAGCTGGGTGCTCTTTCAGAAAGATTATCCTTGGAAATGGCCTTTCCAAAGGAGAATGAACTGATACGCCTCACAATTTTCCTATACAGAAATCACCTTGTGCCATCCCAGAAGCAGGGACTACTTTGGAACTCAGTACAATTATTAGATAGTAAGAACTGGGCAACTTCCAAACTGGTGTTTGCTTCCAGGATGGCATGGGGAAGCTTCTGTACAGAAAAGGTCATATAATGCATCAGCTGATTCTCTTTTGGAAAGGCAATTTTTGGAAGTCATAAGTGGAGCAAAGTAGGCCCAAATGTGTGAGACCAAATGTGTGGGCAGGAAGAAGGCCCAAGGCCCTTGGGGACCTAGCCAAGCAGGAAGTTGACCCAAGTGACCCAATAGGCTGGATAAGAAGAAACACAGGCAGGTGGGGATTGTTGTAGCATCCTAGTCAGTTGTAAGGACAGGTGGATCACCCAGCAACCGAATTGTGATCACAGGACTGCAGAGGCATTGCAAGGACTGGAACTTTGCAGATTGTTAAATCTCTTCATTCAGCACTGACATAGTTTTGAATGGATACTGAACCATTTGAATGTTTGTAAATCGAGGATTACCTGTACAACAAAGGAATATAGAACAAGATCATTTTAATTTATTCACAAATTGAATATTATGCCTTATTGCATCCCTCTGGGTGGCTTCTCTGAATGCAGTATAATAGGTATAATTGGCAAAATCCATTTGGGAGAATAAAGATAAGCAAAGGAAAAAGGCATTCTTCCCAAACCCCTAAAGCCTGACAAAATGTCTGGATTTCAGAAGACATAGTATTCTAGAACAGAGTTCCCCAATCTTTCCAGCACTGCAGCCCAGAGGTGGAGGGGTTGGTTCCGCACAAGTGTTGGGTAAGCATGCAAGCGCAGCTCCATTTCTGCAAGCAGCGGACATACACACCTCCCACTCATGCAAATGGAGCGGACACACACACTTGCCTGCTGCTCACACAAGTGAGGATGCGCATATGCACATGCTCGCCCGCCACTTCCGCGGCCCAGTTCTGATAGGCTCAAGGCCCACTAGCCTGGAGGTTGGGGACCCCTGTTCTAAAATAAAAACTGCAAGCCTGCTTCCATGCCACTGGACCATTAACACCCTGAAGGAGAAGAATAGACTTAAGCACCTGCACATGTCCCATTTTTGATCAGATAGTGTGGTGTAGTGGTTAAAGTAAAATCTAGGAAGATCCAGATTCAAATATGCTCTCAGCCACAGGTTAAATACTTAGCCTGACTTTTCATAATTATAAGAAAAAAACAAGGAGAATCCAATGAGCGTCATACTATATTCCTGCACAAATCTACAATTTAAATTAACAAAAATATCAATTTCTTCTAGATACTGCAAAATATGTAGGAAGCAGGTTTATCTTCTCCACTACTACAATAGTGTGCGGGCTTATGTTTCAATTGTAGAAGAAACATTTTCATGCCTGGCATTAAACAGATCTTGATGACCACTTACTGTAATTTCTTTTTTCAGATGGATTTGGAGACATTTCAATATAACCAATGTATTTGTTTTAAGTGTGTTCTATGCTGTCTTTATACGGTTTAATCCAAAAGACAGTTTATGTTTTGTTTAAATAAACAAACAAACATGTGGGATATGGCTGGGAAATTATAAAGTTTAGCCAAAAAAAGAAAAAAGAAAAAAAAGCAGTGGTAGGAATAGAAATTCCTACTACTGACATATAAATTGTACTCAGAATGGCTACTGGTAATCAGAAGTGCACGATTTTCAGGAGCTTCCTGTTGATGTTGTGGTGATACAGATGCAGGGAATAGGTCTCTGAGTTCCCTGTGCTGACTTCTCCATGTTTGTGGGTTCCAAGAGGAGCCAAAGCTGCCCTGTAGGGGCAATGAAGCAACAAGGGGCACCCTGAAAGGTTGAGGAAAGTTGCAGCTCTGTCGGCCTCGGGGTTTCTTCTCCCTCTCAGCCACGGCAAGAAGAGGCAGCCTAAAGATGGCTGCCACAAAGCTGGGACAGCCGATGAACATCTTAGACTGGTCCTGGAGCAAAATAGGTGAACAGTGAGTGGAACTGGGGTAGAGGATTTTTTTTCACTTTACATTTAACCCCAAGGAACAATTTAGAATGATCTGCTCAGAATCATCTGTCAAAGCGGTGTCTAGGCATTCTGAGAAACCACCAGAGCAGAAGTGAAGGGTGCAGGACTGCAAATAATAAACTTTGAAATATGCAGAAAATTGCACTCTTAAACTGGGAAGGCGTGATACTGGGAAGGCATTTTAAAATGCTGGAATCATTTATTTACAAAATTTATTCTGCTTTTATCCTTCTTCTATAACTAAAAGAATGCTGGAAATATGGTGATAATGAAATTTAAGCTGAGAGTGCCATCTGCTGACGAAAGAGAAAATTACAAGTCTGGAAATAAGTCTATATTACAAGTCTGGAAAAATTTATATGAAGGTGTGTGAAAATTTTTACTGGATTACTTTTAACTACCCTATGACTACTGGAGACCCAAGTATAAAAATAAAAAAGTTTTTAACTAAAGGGTCCTCTGAATGTTATACTAGAAGATTATACTAGTAAAGGAGATGCAAAGAGGCTTTTGTTAACCTCTGGGATTATCTAAATGAAACTGACTGTCAACCTATGGGATATAAAGAACTGGGACTAGTGTACTTTTGAAGGGCAACTCAAGGACTGAATAAATAGCATTTTGGACTGTTGGACAAAAGTTAAATTTAAAAATAAAATAAAGTAAGATGCATTTTAAGGAAGAAATTAGTGAAACTTCGAAGGAGATGGCATTACTTTTTCAAAATACAAAATACAACATGGAGAAAGAATTTAAGGAGATCACAGAACAAATGGAAAAAGTCATACGATGGATGATGAGTAAGGATCAAGATGCCCAGGAAAGGGAGGAGTCAACAAAAGAAATGAAGGAAGAAAAAGACAACTAGCCTATAACATTTGGCAGTGGAAGAGGGTAGAGGTGGGAGAAATATCCAGACTGAATAGTCAAGAAGTAGTTCCAGATAGAGATAATAGAATTAAAGATCCTAGAATGAAAGATAGGAGACAAATTAAAAAAAAGAATAGCAACCAAAGTACTGAAGCGGGCAAGAGACAATGGATAAATGATTTCTTTGACTTTGTTGTTGTTCTGATTTGCGTTTCTTTTTCTCTCTTTTTTCTTTTTTCTTTTCTTTGTTTCAGGTAGGTGACACAAATAGAAGCCAGGTAAGATAGAAAGAAAATGTTTTTTCACTTAAAGGTGATATGAGTAAAAGTTAGAATAAATGATAGAAATAAGAGAAGTAAGCATTGGTTTTACCTGATACACTCCTCCTCGTTGAGTGGAGATAGCATCCAGAAATGGGTTAACTCCTTCTGCCAGCTGATTGGACTGAGTCTGCCATAGTTGTGATAACACGTCTCCTCTGCTTGTGTCTCTCAGCTTTTTGGTGAAGGCGTAGTGGCAGACTGACGTGCTGTTCATTTATCAGTGCCCACACTCAGACCCAGGATCAGACTGTCTCCAGGGTGGGGCTGGATGCTATCTCCACCCAACGAGAAGGAGCATATCAGGTAAGACCAACACCCCTTCTCCATTGTGGTGGAGATAGCATTTAGGAATGGGACATATCAAAGCTGGCTTGTCCTACCGGTGGGCCGCAGTCTGGTCCGAAGTCCCCTGATCAGAGTGGACCCTCTGGAACAGTGGTCACCAACAGGTGGTCCGTGGACCACCAGTGGTTGCGAAAAAATTTTGGTGGTCCGCAGAAAAATTATTTGCATTTTTTATATTGCACCAAATCAGGGGTCCTCAAACTATGGCCCCTGGGCCGGATATGTGCAACGAACGCTTGTGTTACTGCAGAGTCTCCCCCTTGGGGGTCTTTTTGTGTGGGTAAGAAGGGGGCAGAAATTCCAACCTGGGGTCTGCTTTGGTCTCCTGGTGCAGGGCTTTGGGCGAAGGCTGGAGGGAAGCACCACTGGTGGCAAAGAGCTGGAGGGCCTTGTTCCAGTGGGACTGCATCATGACCTAGAACTGACTAATCATCTCAGCTGGCTAAGCCTTCAGGCGCTGGTACCTGGCCTTGCACTCCCACAGGTCTTCCCTCTCCTTGGAAAGCATATACTCGTACTCCTCAGTGAGGTGCTTCTGCTGAGCCTCCTTCTTGATCAGATCCAATTTGAACTGAGCCAGCTGTTTTGCCAACTCTTTCTCGCGGTGGCTGCTTAGCTCCAACAACTGCTTCCTGTTGGGGCCCTAGACGGGTGGGGCGAGTAGAGGCCGGCGAGGCACCCCTCGATGTGAGTGACATCAAATTGGGCACGCCCACCCAATCACATGACCACCTAGCCACACCCACTCAGCCAGTCATTAGGCAGATCATATTAGTGGTCCACAGGATTTAAAATTTTGAATTTAGTGGTCCCTGAGATCCGAAAGATTAGCGACCCCTGCTCTGGAGAACTCACCTGCTAAAGGCTGCTTCAGCCGAAGTGAAGACGTCCAGCTTATAATGTCTGATGAAAGGGGATGGAGAGGACCATGTCGCCGCCAACAGACCTCCTCTATACAGGCCGCCGACAGACCTCCTCTATAGAGGCCTGTGTTGTCCAAGCTGCAGTCATGGCCACGCTCCTGATGGAGTGGGCAGTTACTTGCTGAGGCAACGGAAGGGCCTGGAGTTCATATGCCTTAGTGATGCATGCCCTAATCCACTGTCCCACAGTTGAAGGGATGACCCTGTTACCCAGCGTGGCAGGCTGGAATGAGACAAACAGGGATTCTGTTCTCCTTAGGGATGAAGTCCTTTTAACATATATGCAGAGGGCCCTCCTAACGTCCAAGGTGTGCCACCCCTTCTCCAGGGTGTGGGCCAGGTCAGGGCAGAAGTTAGGCAATATCAGTTCCTGTGCCCTGTGGAACCAGGTGTTTACCTTAGGAATAAAGGAGGGGTCCAACTGCAAAACTACCCTATCTGGGTGGAACACACACAGATCCTTCCTCACAGAGAGGGCCGCTAGTTCAGACACCCGTCTGGCCAATATAACGGCCACCAGAAAGGCAACCTTACATGTAAGGAAGCTCAGACTGGCCGATCTCAATGGCTCAAAGGGGCCCTCTGTCCCCTTCAACACCTTGGACAGGTCCCAGGTAGGGTATCTGTGCACCACTGGGGGACTCAAGTAGGTTGCGCCCCTGATGAACCTGCAGACCGCTGGGATGCTGGGCTAGAGATTCCAGTGTTCCGCACGCCAGTACCAAGGACAGGGACGCCACCTGCCTCTGGATGGTATTAGGGGTAGTCTGTTATCTAGTACTTCCTGGAGAAACTCCAGAATCTGGGCTATCGAAACATTCGTGGGTATCAAGCCTGCTCTGGCACCCAGCCTTCCAAGTGGCATTGTAGATGCGGATGGTGGAGGGCCTCCTAGAGGCTTGTATCGTCTGAATGACCTGGAGGAAAAATTGTCCCCTCTCAGAATGCTCCGCTCAAGCGCCACGCAGTCAATTGGGGCCGCTGTAGTTCTGGATGGACCAAGGTCCCCTGGCTGAGGGAGATCTTGTTCTGAGGGATCTTCCACGGCTGAGCTACCGACAGATCAGGTCTGCAAACCATGGTCTTCTGAGCCAATGGGGGGCCAAGAGTAAAATCTCCACTTCCTCCGCCAGCACCTTCCTGATCACACTTGGAATAAGGAGAAGGGGAGGGAAGGCGTACAGCAGCCCTGGAGGCCACAGACTGCTGAGTGCATCTACCCCTTCTGCCCACGGTGCCGCAAACCTGGCATAAAACCTCCCATAACCGGGAGGCCGAGTTTTCCAGAATAGAGACTGATGCAGGCGCCACTCAGCGTAGTCGATTGAGGCTCTGCTGAGCCAGTCTGCCTGCACATTCACCACGCCTGAAATATGCTCTGCCCTGATGGACAAAAGGTGAGTCTCCGCCCAGAGGCCCAGCTGCTCAACCTCCCGCATGAGGAACCTAGAATGGGTGCCCCCCCGGCGATTGATGTGAGCCTTGGCGGCCATGTTGTCCATTAAGACCAGAATATGTCTGCCCAAAACCATCTCCTAGAACCTCCTGAGGGCCAAGTAGACTGCCAGTTTACGTTGTGACTCCGATTCACCTGGGTCCACTGCCTCTGAGCCATCAGGGACTGGAGATGAGCCCCCCCAACCAAAGAGGTTGGCATCTGTTGTGATTGTCAGTCGCTCAGGCTCCTTGAACTGGCAGCCCTTGGTGATGGCCCAGATCATCCACCACTTGAAGGACTGAATAATATCCGGCGAGACACATACCCTGATTGGTGAGTTGTTCCTGCTGGACCTCTAGTAAGGCAGGAGGAACCATTGTAGACCTCTGGCGTGCAGTCGTGCCCATGGGATGATGGAAATACAGGACACTATCTTGCCCAGGAGCTATAAGAGAAGGACCAGGGGAACTCTACGCTCTCTCTTTATGCAATCTGCCAAGTCCTGTAGGCTGAACTGTCGCTCTTGGGAGAGATAGACCTTGCACGCTACAGTGTCTATGACTGCTCCTATGTGGAGCAGATGATTCCTTGGTGTCAGGTGGCTCTTGCCTACATTTATTGAAAACCCGTGGTCCTGGAGTACCTGGATCGTGGTTTGTAGATCCTCCCTCACCAGAAGGCCAGAGGAGGATTGAATTAGGATATTGTCCAGGTAACACTGCATCTGTACGGGCAGAGTCTGGAGATGTGCTGCCAATGCTGCAAATAGCCTGGTAAACGTCCTAGGGGCGGATGACAGGCTGAATGGCAGAGTCCTGAATTGGTAGTGTCTTCCTGCATGATAAAAGCAGAGAAACTGCCGGTGACAGCAAAATGGGCATATGCAGGTACGCTTCCATCAGGTCTATGGATGTGAGGAAGTCGCCCTCTCTGACGCTCTCCAGGATGGATTGCATATTGAATCATCGGTAAACAATGTGGCAGTTCAGCCTTTTCAGGTCCAGAATTGCCTTCCGTCCCTCTAAGGTCTTTGGGATCACAAACAAGATGGAATGGAATCCCTGTCTCTGTTGATCCTCTGGAACCAGTTGGATTGCTTGAATATCCAATAGATGTTTTATTGCGGTTTCCATGAAGAGTCACTTCGTACTGTTGTTTGACATGGGACAATGAATGAAAAACCTCAAGGGTGTGGAGAGGAACTCTAGAGAAGCCCGACCTTACTGTCTCCAGGACCCAGGCATCCATGGTGATGTCTTCCCAACGGCTGGCAAAAAAAGCCAGACAGCCCCTAATGGGAGGGTTAGCTATGCAGTCACTTTGAGCATCGAAAGGAGCGACCTCCCCCGCCACAAAATAATCTTTTGGGAAGAACTGCTGCTTGTTCCTACTGGACCTGTCCTGATGTTGTTCCTGCCTCGGAAAGTACTGCTGCTGGGAACATGAAAACCCAAATCCGGTATCCGGCCCCCGAAAGGATGAGCAGCGAAATAAGATGGTGGTGGGAACACTGGCAGAGCCACAGGAGGCACTAGGTTGCCACTGACGAGGTGATAGTCTTAGATGCAAACCTGGCCATGTTGAGCGCAGCATCTGTGGAAAATTCAACTGCCGCCATCAATTTGTTTATGTCTTGATGGAATCTTGTGTCCCCTGTGGGGATTCTCTCCTGCAGCTGTCGCAGCCAGAGCAGGGAGGCCCTGTTGAAAAAAGAGGCAGCTGTGGATGCTTTGACAGCCCAGGCGGTGCCTGATGGGCCTTTCTTAGTGATTACTCAGCCCTTTTATCCTCACCCCAGAGGGTGTCCTCTGGAGTACCTGCCATGGCAGAAGGCGCTGCTAATACTGCTACCGAGGCATCCACCACTGGCACCGGAAGCGCCTTCGTAAGGTCAGGACCATGTTGTAAAACCTCTTATCCAGAATGCTGGGATTTTCTCCTGCCCCTGGAGAGGCACATTGCCTCTGTACCACATCAAGAAACAGCCTAGGCGCAGGAATCACTTCTGTCTCTGTGAGTAGTTCTGAGAAAAGCCTGATCCTGAGGCCGGATCTTGAGCAGTTGGATTTGGTCCCAGGTGTGCAGTATTCTTTGCCTTATAAAGCTGAGACTGGAATATTGATGGGTGAAAGAGGCCAGCAAAAGTTGGTTGCTCTGACCGTAGGCCCTCGTCATCAGATAGTTCTAGGTCCTTTTGAACCTCTTCCTCTGAGAGTGAGGAATGACTCCACTTGGAAAGTGTTAGGGAGTATGTCCCCTGAGGGACTAACAAATCCCCTGAAACATGGGTCACCTGTTGATGACCAGTATGCATGGGAAATTCCAACTGTACCGAAGCAGCTCTTTGGTTTTGCATTAAACCGGCTATTCCCTGCTTAATTGCCTCAGAGATTAAAGCACGCATATTGGTTGGAATTTGAGGCTCTTGGCTGCCCCCTGGATGGAGCCCAGCTGCTGTGGGGGTGAAGGTTGCCTCTCTGGAAGGAATTCTCTGCCTCATAGGCTGCTCCCAAAAAGCCACTGTGTATAATGGAGCTGACAGTGAGCTGAAATAAGCACCACTGTTGCCGGGCAGATCACTGTTGTTAGGAAAATTACAGCCTGGAAGAGAAGGCTGCTCTCCAGTGCCATCTGGAGACCATGCCTGAGAAGGCAGCCTGTCAAATGGTTCAGGACGTGTTTCCAACAGTTGTGAGGCAAAAGGGCGGGAACTGACACTTCCCTGCTGCTCAGCTTCCTTCTGGCATTTAGCAATTTGGCTTTCTAGAGCCTTTTGCCTCGCATCTCGTTCCTCGACCTTGGAGGCCTTACTCAAATGCCCGGTGCCTGTTTAGTGCCTGAGGCTGCTCTCCTAGTCTCTGACGAAAGCACTGCTACAGATCCAGTAGGGCCTGGAGCCTGAGAAGAAAGGGCTGTGCTGGGTGCAGGACCACGGTTTCTCTGCTAGAAGTGGCAGCCGCATCCACCATTTTGTCAGGCTCCATGGAACAGACTCGCCGTGGCTGGGGCACAGCTGCTGTGAGCGCGTCAAATGTCCAGAGCTAATGAGTATGCCTGGGAACCAAGCAGGGACTCCGTGTGCCTCAGCGAACTGCTGGAGGTTAAGGGGCTTTGGGTGTTGGCCAAGGGGTTCCAGTATATGGGAAGCCCTTCGAATGTCCCTGGGCTCACATCAAGCATTGCGCGTTCACTCTGCTTATTGTGTGGTCGAGCTAGGAATCACCAGGAGTGCAAATATCCTCCCTTGCCAAGACCCGGGGTAGTGGCGTTTGAGCAAGCTCGTTCACGCTTTCCTATCAGAATTGCCTCCTGGCAATCTGACCGCTGATCTGTGGCCTTCAGCGGGCTTGAGATAAAAGTTCATCATGCTGGGAAAAGACCAGCGGCTCCACCGGTTGAGACTGGAAGTCAGCCAGAATACCTGTCTCCAACCAGTCTCTGTGGTAAGGATGAATCTAGGAATCCAAAGATCAACTCTAAATACATCTGTCTTTAGCTGAGACAGAGTCAAAAAGCTGGGAGACACAAGCAGAGGAGGCGTGTCATCACAAGTTTGGCAGATTCAGTCCAATCAGCTAGCAGAAGGAGTTAATCCATTCCTGGATGCTACCTCCATCACAATGGAGAAAGGGGAATGTTAGTGCAGACACTTATATCTATCTATCTATATCTATATATAAAAGGCTGTATGTATGTATGTATATATATATGTATGTTCCAGCATAACTCTGGAACGCCTTGAGCAATTTCAACCAAACTTGGTACACAGATGACTTACTCTCTGGAAACAAATACTGTCGGGGTAAGACACCCCTAGGGGTGAGTGTTCTGTTAAGATACAGCCTGTTGTGTCTTAAAATGGCTTCTACTATACTGCCCTAAAATAGATTCTACTGTACAGCACAGTGGAGTTGCCATGGTAATGGCGCACACTCCCGGCCCTGCCACAGCCGGCCAGGGGCCACGGGAGGAGGAGGAGGAGGAGGAGGAGGAGGAGGAGGAGGAGGAGGAGGAGGAGGAGGAGGAGGAGGAGGGCTACCAGAGCCTTAGCTTAGAGCCTTAGTGAAGCGGCTCTATACTTGCCTTTGTGCCACATTTGTGCTCAAGGAAGCCTTCACCTCCTGCCACTTCAGGCTGGAGCTCGCGTCCATGGCGCTCAGCCAAAGAGCTGCGGGGGGGACGGAGGACACAGCACGGCAATGGCCAGAGCCTTAGTGCAGGAGCGAAGCGACCCTGTACTTGCCTTCGTGCCACATTTGCACTCAAGGCAGCCCTCCCGCTGCTTCGGGCTCAGAGCTGTAAGCCACGTCCTATTGCTAGGGGCAAGTGGGGGGAAAGAGAGAGACAGAGAGAGATACAGAGAGGGGGAAAAGAAAGGGAGAGAGAGATACAAAGACAGGGGGAGATAGAGGCAGGAGAGAGACAGACACAGAGGGGAGAGAGACACAGAGATATAGAGGGGGGGAGAGAGGGAGAGATACAAAGAGAGGGGAGAGAGGTGGAAAGAGACACACACAGATACAGAAAGGGGGGAGATAGAGAGGGGGAGAGAGAAGAGAGAGAGAGAGATACACGGGGGGGCATAAATAAATACCCGGTCAACGCTGGGTTATCAGCTACTAATAAAATAAAGTAACAATAAGAGAAAACATGGAATAATTGAACAATGATAGATTGCAACTTATTATAATTGTGTATCATTATTAGAAATATATGTTGATTGAATGTAATAACTATGATTAATTTTACTAGTTTTATTTGTATTAGAATGTATGACACTCAGGTGCCACACTGTTCACACATTGATTTGATATGTTTGTAAAAAAAAGAAAAAAATTTTTTTTAAAAAAAGTGCATGATTTTCAGACTATGTTTGTTAACTATATTTCAAGCCCCAAATGAAAAGTCTTGAATTTCAATATATATTTTACAGGGTTCTCCAGAATAACATTTATGTAGATCAAACCAAAAGATTATCTGAATTAACATTTCTTGAAGCTAAGATTATATTTGTTACTTCAAGAATGTCTAATCCTTAAATTATTGCTATGAATTATTACTATGGATGATTTATTAAAAATGCTAACAAAGAGAAAAGCTTACTCTGAGGTTAGAGGCAGGGTGGATAAAAATCAATGATTTTTTTAAAAAAATCAAAAAATCAGATTTTTTTAATTTAAATCGGATTTTTTTGATTTTTATCGAATTTATTTTAATAAAAAACTTTTGGGGTAAAAATCTATCGTAAGATAGTTTTCTATTTAAGATACATAAATAATTTAGTTTATTCAGCATGAAATGGAGTTTAGTTATGTAGCATGAGGCTGTATATTCTGCAACACTGGGACTATTGGTGAGTCAACAGTGGGTCAAAGGAGTAGCAGAGATGACAGTTGCTCTTTAAAAATTATGATTTAAATTGAGATGATTTAAATCAAGCCTTTTTACTAGTGATTTAAATCATGATTTAAATTGTGATTTAAATCAACTCGATTTAAATCAAATCCACCCTGGTTAGAGGCACATAAGCTTCAAATATATGAAAGAATGTACCTCCTGTCCATAAAAATCCAATCAATCAATGCAACAGTATGTAAAAAGTATATACTTAACATTTTATACAATCTCATGTTATAGTCTGGTTTTCATCTTTTTCCTTTGTTACCAGCTTTCAAGGAATTATTAGTTGATTATGGTGTTCAACATAACAGCCAGGTCTCCATGAAACAAATTAGATTATCTTGGATTACCAGAGCAAAGGGCATGCTGATTGCCCATCTGGATCTGTTTACCTTCCCATTAGCATGATAAATTAAGTTTGCCAGAACTATAACTTGATTGTATTATCCAAACCAAAGATTTTTGCTTGCCATTCTCAAACAAGGCAATATTTGTGTTATCAGTAGCAAAAATGCAACAATGCAAGAGTTTGGGTTCAGATAGGTTCATTTTCTCTTAGTCAACCATAGAAGCAAGGGTAACCAAGTCCACACAAACAGCCTGTATTCTCATTTATGATAAACCAGGTTTCTCCAAAATCTTGGTTTTGGGTTACATGCAAGTGTGCTTGTATAGTGTTGGCCAGAATTACAAATACAGCAAAAATCTGAATATCAATTAATATCAACAGCAGTATTGAACACTGCAGCATTCTTGTATTATTGCAAAATTTATCTGTTGTTACCGAAAGCTAACTGAAGCGCTTCACAGCTGTTTTATTCATGGAAAGATATGTGAGACAAGTTCTATAAATACTATCACATGGAACTCTCAACAACATGCATCCTTCTTACACAGGATCTCAAAACTGACACCCTACACTCTTGGCCAAAAGTCCATGGCAACTGCTATTTTGGGGGAAGCACCAGTAACATTTTAGTCAACAGTTTGTCCCCATACATATCATTCTCTCTGAAAATAAAGTAGCCATTCTAAATAACAATTGATTATCCCAGTAGATGATACTAGGAAGTTTATATCCTTTGTTGAATTACCTCAGATAATTTCCCAGGAATATAGAAGAATAATTTAATGAAATCTTGATATTATAGAGACATAATCTGGATCACATATCAGTTTCCTATGCACTATTATAAATGAATTGCATAAACATAAAATATCATATAATTGTTTATAGAATTATACAGGTAGTCCTTGACGCACAACAATTTGTTTAATGACCAAAGTTACAAAAGTACTGAAAATATTGACTTATGAGACTTACCACCACTATAGCATCCCCATGGGTACATGATCAAAATTTGGACAATTGGCAACTGGCATATAGTTATGATCATATAAGTGCCCTAGGAAATCTATGTTCATAGAAATAGCCGATTTTTCTGTTGACATCTCACCTCATATTTCTTAGTACTCCACTTGTATGCTATTGTTTCATACCCACTTTCAGAGGAGTTTACAATTTATAACTCATTCGCATAGAATCTCAAAGATATATCAATCATTCAGAACTATATAGTTAAGAAAGGAAGAGGTCGATCACGATGGGGGGAGGGTGTAATTCACATTAAATATAGTTTTCATCATCTTCAAAAGATAATCCTAAACTAACAGTAGTGTAACCAAAAAAAAGATACTGGGGGCATTATTGACTTCTTCCCTTTTCTCACACTATTGATCTTAAACATTTAACCATTTTTACTATATATTTGGAAAATTATTCAAATTAGAGCAAGCCAGTTGAAGTGAATGTTGATTCATTTTATGTCCAGTCATATAGAATAGAAAAAAAAGCATGAACATAAAATTTTATGTTGTTCCTTTCTGTTCAAATTCATATGCACAGTGCAAAACAATGGTGTTACTGTGCTGGCAAATGCCATTCCATGAGAATAAAGGATTCTTAATTACCCATCAAACACCTACATGAGCTTTGGAAGGCTTTGATCACCCTCAGAGGCAGAATTGAAGGTTGCACTGTAAAGAATGTTATTGAAATCTAGGTTTTACCTAGAAGAATGTTCCGTGGGTTAAAAGATGGTTAACAAGAATTAAACTGGAATGTTGAAAGTAAATTAAACTTCCTCTTGCAAGCACCAACTAGTTTGTGTTGTGTTGCATTGTGTTGCTTTTTTTGCAGTTAAGAGAGCCAGATAGGAGGAAAAAGATATAGACTTTTTTTGATATAATAAACTGTATACTGCATAAAGTTTATGAGTTTGACTCAATCAATTTTTTATTCTACTTTTTTAACTATTTTAAATTATTAAGTCATGTATACTAAAATATTTTAGATCTAAATGTTAAGATCTGTAACTTATTATCCAGATCTGAAGAAAGAAGACAAAAAGATATTCAGAAAACACAAAGGCAAAAATCACTTCTATTGGCATCTCCGTAAATCCATTATGTGATCTGCCAAGATGAGTTCTTTAAAAAACTGCCAACAGTTGTGACTAACACACCCCTCTATGTTTCCCTTCCAAATTCAAATCACTGCACAACAATAGAAGCTCCATTTGAATATATTTTAATAGTGGCTGTTAGTACACTTATAGTTTTAGATCTACATAAGAAAACACATCATTAGCTATTGTGCACAGATAAGCCTTCACTCTATTTTCAATTTGAAAAATATATTTAAGATTTAAATAATTTAACAGAACATAGTTATTACTGTTAAATTACATAAATATTTATTAATTATTAAATTAAATGACAATATTAAATTAAGTATTAATAGATAAAACTATTATTGATATGATAGGAAATCATAAGAAGAAATAATATACAATAAATCTAATAAATTATAATCACCCTCACTGTAAGTAACTAACCAAGATAGTTACCAGATCAACATTTTTGTAATCACCACATTTGAACAGTTAAAACCAGATCATAGAGCAATTTATCATACCATAAAAATACGCTTTTTTCCTTGTTACATAAAAGGGTAGCAAAATGTGATGATAATGATGACAACCAAAGCTGGTGGGAACCACAAAATAGGATTATCTTTGACCAATGGAATCTGAAATAGGTCCTCTCTGCTGGCATGAGTGCAGCAGGCTTGTCCTAGCAGGATGAGACAGTTCATGAGGTAGCCTGGACTTTTGTCATTAAGAGCTTTATAGGTCATAACCATCACCTTGAACTGACTTCAGAAGCAGACTGGTAGCCAGTGAAGTTCATTAAGCAAAAGTATAATATAGGCTATCCTAGGGGCCCCAAAGACTTCTCTCACTGCACTTTGCACCAGATGAAGTTTCCAAATGACTTCAAGTATAGCCCCATGTAGAGAACATTGCAATAGGTCAGAGCAGAGATGGCATTACTCAGGTAGTCATGCGTGGAGACTTATTTTACTCAAGTAAATACCAGTTTCTGGGGAGTCATTATTTTTTTCAATTGCCACATTTTTATAACACTTAAACACTGTTAGAAAAGAGGTTATTTGAAAATTAGATACTATTACCCCTATAGCAATAAATTCTGCATACAAAATCTCATGCGATGGAGAAAAAGCAATATACAGTATGCATTATGGCTTCCAAAGAAATATAATACTGTTACCATAGGCTTTGCTTTTAAATCTTGTCTCAAGCAAAATTCTTGATAAGAAATTAAAATGGGAAAGATTCTTTCAACACTGAAAATTTGCAGACACATACAGACGCATAACTCAAGCAAAGATAGCAAAGTACAGAGAACAGTGACATCAGACATCAAAACAATGAATCTTTTCAAAAATAACATTAAAATATAAGCTAAAATAGAAAAGCAGAAAGATCAAAACTCTTCAATATTCATAGAAGCTATTTAAAATCTCAAGAACAAAAACTCAGCAAAAGTATGTACCAGAGATTGGGAAAAGTCCCAAGAAGTCTAAGAAGATGCCAGTTTTGTTAATAAATAGATTAAGAAAGCCATAAAAGGTAAGAAAGCTTTTCCAAATTATGGAACTGCTGCTTAAATAAGTCAAACGAGTACAAACTGGAAAAACAAATCAAAGCGATAATAACACAGAAAAATAATTGAGTATATTGCTAGAAAAATTAAAATAATTTTAAAGGTTTATTTAAGTATCAGAAGTAGGAACTTGGTGAGAGTTCTTACCATTACACAGCAAAGAGAAAAAATTAATAGATATCATGCATAAACTAGCGGGTTTTTTCCCTCAGAAAACTGACTGGAAAAACTAAATCTAGTAAAAATAAGAAACAGCAGAAATCAGAAGGCATCCAGCCAGCAATAGTTCTAAAAGAAATAAAATGTAAAATTATCTGTCAAGCAAAATGTTATCTTAGAAAATGTTCTCCATATTGAAACATTGCAAAGAAATCAGAGCTACATGTTCTGATAACTAATAACATCAGTTGTTTATCAATTGAAAATCAGCTTTGTATCTACAAACTGAAGCTTCTACCTCACCACCAAAATAATAGTAAATTGCACATATATCTATGGAAAGGATGAGCAATTATTTTGACATTTGTTAGCAAATATTAGCAGCCATAATTGAAAGAATGAATTAACAAAACAGACAGATCTCACAATAAAATCAACAATGATGAAGAAATGCAGTTACAAATTATAAAGTGGGGACCTGTACTGCAATTGATCTTTTTAGTACATCAGTCTCTAAATCATGATCAAACCTATCTTATACTCCCTTTATATACAGTATTAACATTATACATGGTTTATTTTAGAGAGCCAGCTTGGTGTAGTAGTTAATTGAGGACTATCCGCAAGCATGTGACAAGATGGTGCCGCCTGCCTGAGCCCCGATACCGATGGGGGTGATTTCGGGCCATCTGAGGTCTTCAGGGGCTAAACAAATCGTCCCCCCCAACCCGGCTGTCTGAGCTTCCCGCCGGCCATCTGAGAGCTTTTCCGCTCTCCGAAATACCATGGCTGGGATGGGGCCGGCATTTTTTCCATGCCGCAAGGATGTAAGAACCAACGGCGGTCAGATTGTTACGGCTTGCTGTCTTTTTATTGAGAGCGATGGCTGGGTTGTCGACAGCACTGTGATGATGGCAACAGCTATGTCGGCGGAGGGGAGGTCCTTATCGGAGCCCTGGAAGTCTCCAGATATTTTTGGAGCCTCCATGGCGAGATCTCAGCACCAAGGACAGCGGCAGTGGTAACGGCCACGGAAGAGTGCTGCTCTGACCATTGGGCGACATTTTGAAAGCCAGCAGCAGCAGTGGCAGCCCTTAACAAATGCTGCAGGGATATCTTTTATAATTCACCATCACAGAACCCCCCTGGACTGCCACGGGACACTTAATCTTCTTGAAGGGGCGGTTCTCATAATGACCTGTGATCCATATAAAGACCAGTTGAGGTTAGAAAAAAAAAACATGACCTGGAGGACTTGGGAGGGCGAGCGGATGATTGTGAACGATAATCCCGGCTGCCTCATGTTACACCCCCCCCCCCGGTCTGGTCTCAGAACATACATCGATCACTGACCATCTAACTTATTATCCTACAGCAAATAACATCTTCCTTGTATTCCATTGCTAATCCATCTCACCTTCTCATAACATGACCACCAGCAGGATTCTATTGACCAGCCCTATACTTTTATCAACTCTTTCAGTCGGACAGAGAGTTAACATCTAAGATGTGGATATTGCAGGAGTCGGTACATTGCTCTATTCACCACCAGAAGGATCGGCACATCAGATTCCATGGCCAGTTATACTCTAGCCAGCCACCGTGAGAGGGTGGCCCGGACACTATTTCCCTGGTGCTCGTAAATGGTATAAGACTCTTCCTACTGTTGTGAGAGGACTATAAGCTTACTCTACCAACACCTAGATCTACATCTTCCTTCTCTCCAGGACCTTCAGAACTTACATCATCTTCTTGGCCATCCTAACATCACCCCTTGGCCACCGGATGTACTCAGCGGCTGAGCTTCTTGCTCTGCGAGACTCCCCCGTCTCTCAGACCTGGCCCTCCACACTATCGAGGGCCTACCTTGATGACGGATTTTGGAATCCTGAGAGGTGGCATGTTGCAAAGAGGGGGTTGAGGGTCTTTTTATCTAATTTCTTATCCAAAATTTTAAAGGTTTCTAAAAGAGGGGTAGGTGGGAGCGGGGTGGGTCATGTGGATTTGGGGGGCAACCCACAGAGGGAGGGCTTAGAGGACAACTTTTCAAAAGGGAGGCCAGATCCAGCACAAAGTTACATCATTGGAGATGCAGAGCTGGGAATGGAGGGGCTTAATACTTATATGGAAGAGGGCTGTTCCATCAAGGTCATGGTTGGGAGGGGCAGATATGGTGGGAGCAGGGGGCCACATCATGTTAGGGGGGTATGCACCCGCTGTCTTCAAGTGGTGGCACGCTCCGACTCCCAAGGCTCTTCTCGTTCCCTGGATTGCTCAGAGTCTCAGGGCCCTAGCCTTAGGCTGATGTTATGCAATGTCAGATCCGCGGTTAATAAAGCCCCCTCATTTGTAAACTAATTCAGGGGGGAAAGCGGACCTGGCGGGTATTACAGAGACCTGGTTGGGCCATGAAGGGGGCATCCCCCTCGTAGAGATGTGCCCACCAGGTTTCCACACATTCCATCAGCCAAGGGCACAGGGTAGGGGTGGAAGGGTGGCGGTTATTATAAAGAAAGGTCTTGATCCTAGGGAGGCCACTGTTCCTGAGACAACTGGATGTGAGTCCCTCCTAGTGAAGTGGGGTCATTGGTTACAGATGGGCCTGCTGATTACATACCTGGCTCCCTGCCACGTGGCAGCAGCCCTGCCTGAGCTCCTCAGCGTAATAGCCGGGGTGGCGGTTGAGACTCCTAGGCTTCTGGTCCTGGGAGATTTCAACCTGCCGTCCACTGGTGAAACATCTGAGACAGCTTGGGAGTTCATGGCTTCCATGACGGCCATGGACCTGACCCAGTTAGTTCATGGCCCTACTCACACGGGGGGACACACTCTGGACTTGGTCTTCTCATCTGACCAGTAGTTGAATGGCCTAGATATAGGGGATATAGTCATTGAACCCTTGTCATGGTCAGACCATTCTCTCCTTAGGCTTGACTTTCTGTCCGCTACACCCCACTGCAGGGAGGTGGAACCAATTAAGTGGTTCCGCCCCAGGCGCCCGATGGATCCTGATAGATTCCAGATGGAGCTTGGGCCATTTCCTGAGACTCTAGCTCACAACTCAACTGAAGACCTGGTGGCAGCCTGGATAGAATGGCCGCTGGTGCTTTGGATTGGGTTGTGCCTTTGTGGCCTCTGACCCAGCGTCGAAATTGCCCGGATCCTTGGTTTTCTGAGGAGCTGAGGGAAATGAAGCGCTGGAAAAGACGCCTGGAGAGTAGTTGGAGAGCCAGTCGTTCCGAATCTGACTGAACACTGGTGAAGTCTCATATTAAGACCTACTTAGTGGCGATAGCAGCGGCAAAATATAACTATTTTTCCGCTCTTATTGCATCACCAGAAAATCGCCCAGCCACCTTGTTTAGGGTGACCCGCTCCCTCCTCCACCTGAGAGCTCCAGAAGACTCCTTACAAGATCGAGCTGAGGATTTTGCACAATATCTGCATGATAAAATCGCTCAAATTTAGGAAGGCTTGGATCTAACTGGGTGGGTTCAGACGGGGTGATGGAGGCAGGTCTTGAAGATGTTATTTGGGATGGGTTTGACCCTGTGACCCCTGAAGACGTGGACAGATTACTGGGGAAGTTGAACGCGACCATATGTTTATTGGACCCGTGCCCCTCCTGGTTAGTACTGGCTTCCCGAGAGGTTTCACGAGGCTGGCTCCAGAGAATTATAAATGCTTCTTGAGTGAGGGTTTCTTGCCTTCCGCCCTGAAAGAGGCGGTGGTGAGGCCCCTCCTCAAGAAGCCCTTTCTGGACCCGGCTGTTTTAGCAAACTACCGTCCAGTCTCCAACCTTCGTTTTTTGGCAAAGGTTGTTGAAAGTGTGGTGGCACAGCAACTCCCGCAGTACCTGGATGAAACTGTCTACCTTGATCCGTTCCAGTCCGGCTTCAGGCCTGGTTACAGCACTGAAACAGCATTGGTTGCTTTGGTTGATCTCTGGAGAGCCCGGGATAGGGGTTGCTCCTCTATCCTGGTCCTATTAGATCTCTCAGCAGCTTTTGACACCATCGACCATGGTATCTTGCTGCACCAACTGGAGGGACTGGGAGTGGGAGGCACTGTTCTATGGTGGTTCTCCTCCTATCTCTCTGACTGGTCGCAGTCTGTGTTGGCAGGAGGGCTAAGGTCGACTTCAAGACACCTCATTTGTGGGGTGCCGCAAGGGTCGGTCCTTTCGCCTCTTCTGTTCAACATTTATGTGAAGCCGCTGGGTGAGCTCATCCGTGGTTTTTTGGGTACAGTGCCATCTTTACGCTGATGATACTCAGCTGTACATCTCCACCCCAGACCACCCCAATGATGCCCTTGCAGTGATGTCCCGGTGCCTCGAAGCCGTGCAGATCTGGATGGGGAAAAACAGGCTCCGATTCAATCCTTCCAAGACCGAGTGGCTGTGACTGCCGGCGTCCCGATATAGCCAGCTGATACCATCATTGACTATTGGGGGCGTCATTGGCCCCCACAGAGAAGGCTCGCAACTTGGGTGTCCTCCTGGACACGCGGCTGTCTCTAGAAGAACATGACGGCCGTGGCCAGGGGAACTTTCTATCAGGTTCGCCTGATTCACCAGTTGCGAATCAGGCGAACCTAACCCTTTCTAGATCGGGACTCCTTATGCACAGTCACTCATGCGCTCGTCACTTCCCGACTGGACTACTGTAATGCTCTCTACATGGGGCTACCCTTGAGGTGCACCCGGAGACTCCAACTGGTCCAGAATGCGGCCACGCGGATGATTATGGGAGCAACATGGCGCTCACATGTAACAGCTCTCCTACGCGTGCTGCACTGGCTCCCGGTGGCCGTCCGAGTGCGATTCGAGGTGTTGGTTCTTACCTTTAAAGTGCTCCAGGTTTAGAACCTGAGTACCTACGAGACCACCGATAACCTCCCACCAACCAGTACACTCCCACAGAGTGGGCCTCCTCAGAGTACGGTCAGTAAAGCAATGTTGGCTGGTGGTTCCCAGGAGGAGAGCCTTCTCTGTGGGGGCACCTGCCCTATGGAACAGGATACCCCCAAGGATACGAATGATCCCAGATCTCCGTACTTTCCATCGTGCCCTGAAGACCTGTCTATTTCATCAAGCCGGACTGGCATAAATTTTTTTCAGATTATCTAAATTCTACGCTGAAGATCTTAATTGATGAGCCAAATTGGTTTAATTATTCTTAAAATATTTTTATTTCACATTATATGTATGTTATTCTGACTGTTCACCACCCTGAGTCCTTCGGGAGAAGGGCGGTATAAAAATTAATTAATTAAATAAATAAATAAATAATGAATCAGGCTAGAAACTGGAAAATTGTGAGTTCTAGTTCTGCCTTGGGCACAAAGCTGAATGACCATGGGCCACTTTATCTGAAGCCTAGAAAGGAAGCAAAGGCAAACCACTTCAAAGTTGCAGGAACTTGTTCAAGAATCGGACATGATTGAACAGAAGAAATTAAGATTTTATTTATGGATTTTAGTAATATTATATTCTATGTTGGCTGATAAGATTATTATTTTCCCACAGACTTGGTAGTAACCATACTAGTCTTGGATACTTTGTTCTTAAAGAGTTACCTGCCCTAGTATCTTGCCAAAGAGAAGTCTGTATTCTTTAAAGAGGTAGCAGATGAATTAGATACATCTGATATGCTTATAGAAGAAAGATTGTGGAATTATAGGGATCATATTCTATGCAGCCTAGAGATCATATCATGAAACAAGCCAAAAGTCCTTAAGGGATAGTATATGATAAGCTATTTAGTAGAACAAAGCAAGTAAATAACATTCAGTGAATAATGCTTTCATTTTATTGGGATCACCACAAATACATACAATACCAATAAATTTAACTAAAAAAGCATTAAAAATCATATTTAGCATTAAAAACATATTTAATCCAGGCATATCAAATGTACAAAAATTCCAACAGTTCAAAGTGGTCTGGTTTAAGATATTTACCCAATGCTGCCAAAAAGACATGCCCAATATAATTCTTTTTTATTTATTTACAGATTGCAGAAATGAATGAAAAATGCACCTTATTAAATAAAGGGTCCACCTACACTGCACAAAATTTGTGAGAGAACTGCTACTAAATATGTAGCTTGATTTACTAGTTTTTATATATAGTTTTTTTTAACTTTTTACTTCCAGATTGTTTTTTTAGTTATACTGTACTATATTTTACCATAATTTGTATTATATATTGTTGGAAGAAATGTCTATCTGGGTTCAGTTCCAAGTGGGAAAAAGACACTGGATTCATGGAAGTTGCTTGGAAAGAAGGTTTATTGATGAACAGGATCACATGACTTGAGATCCTGGGCAGAAAAGGGTAGAGATGCTGAGAGTGTCTGGGTTTTATACCCTCTGCTGGGTTTGAATTTGAGTTTGTGTTCTGATTGATTGTCAGACTCCCATGGGGTCATGCAGGGGTAACTTTGTAGGTTGTCTTTTAAGTCCCAGGCTTGGTTGACTCTTGCTGGGTGATGATATAATGAAAGGGCTTTGGACAATTCCTACTATGGCTCTGCCTGAAGGAGGTAGATTTTTGTTATGTAGAATAGACTGCCCCAGGCTTTACTGGCCCATTGACAAAGGTGTGTGTGTGTGAGTTTCTGCCTCCCCTTTAGGGGAAATATTCTACCCTTTTAATATTTCCTAAAATATCTCATTTTCCTAGGAGAGAGTTGGATGCTAACTTCCTACAATATTAATTTCACTGATAAAATATCAGTGAAATAAAAGTTACGAATTACTCTAATTTTTTAAACAATGTTTTGTTTGCTCTCTGAACCTAATTACTAATTTTTACTGTCTTTTTTAAAGAAATTGGAATTGTGAAACAGTCATAGACTGGCATAACTTGATCCAAAAAGGTTGTTCTTTGCAGATTTTAGATAATTATATAACATTTTCTAACATTCAGATGTCATAAAATCTTTTTAACAGCTCAAGACAGCATTCTAGGAAAATAATCACTCATATACGCTTCAAAAGAAATACAACAACATCCGATTCAAAATTTTTACAAAATTATTTTGTTTTGTCCATCAAAAATGAAAATTATCTGAAGATTAGAAATTATTTTATATTACTGCATAGAAATAAAGAATATACAAACAAAAATGAAATGACGAAAAATTTATTTTTTAAAAAGAACTCCTTAAATACTAGTCATTTGACTGCATCCAAGAAGAGTCTTTTCTGGGGCCCATTCCATGGAACATCAGTGTTCCAGAGAATAGACTTGACTCAACCCTACTAGCTTTCCTAAGGCCTTAAATACTTAGTTTGGTTACTGACCTTAGGGCCTAGATGTGTGGTTGAGTTTTTATTGTAGTTATGTTTATTGTGTGGTTTTTATTATCTTAGCGGCTATTTAGGTTAGTTATTATTTATTTATGAAGATTTTATCCTGTTTTTTTTCACTGTTAGTAATCAAGAGCTATATTTAAGAGGGATGGCCATAAACACTGAATATGGATTTTTTTCAACATGGATTAATTGCATTCTTAATGATCATTACATTAACAACTTCTAATCTTTTTTAAATAATTGAGAATGTCCTTTTGCAAAATAAAAAATTCTAATGACTTAAACATGTATCTCTTGTCTTGATATTTCCCATATCTACTTCATCATCGATCACCAACATTTTAACTATGGGGTGATAAATCTAGTAACTCCAACTAGCTGTAGAAAACTTATTTTAAACAAAGAAGTAATTTCCCAAACTGTAAGTTCTAAACTATTAAGTCAAGCATGGATAAAGCCAGCATAGAATAACAGGGTTCAGAAATGTTCCAATAGAATGGAAATCAATTTCTACATCAAGATTCTGGTTTCTATTAAAAGAAGAACACTTCAGAGTGCAGCTTAAAATAGCATAAATATATCCAGATACACTCTGAAATTTCCATTTAGCACTGCAGACAATAGATATGGAACAATTCATTCATCCATACATTTATTCAGATGAAAATGCATCTTTCTGTACAATTGAATGGAAATCAAATGGAATGACAAACATTACTATTAGAGAGAAGGGAATATGATTGAGTGTTCACAATATAAAACAATAAGAATGATAAAAAAACATTGTTCATACCAACATATAGATACATCTAAAATTAGAGGTAAGCAAGATATAGACAAAAATCAAATTATTCCAGATGATTAAAGCTAAAATATACTACAAGAGCTCCAAACACTAATTCCAAACTATAAAGACAGAGAGTAAAATGGCAGATATTTATTTATTAATTGTCACCTATTTTTCCATGGGGCTATTCTAGGCAGCATACAGCTGCCTAGAATTGACAGAGAAATGAAAAGAAGTGTAAACATAACAGTAGCAAAGTAATGAAACAATAGAATAAACTATGAACAGGAAAACAACGTGAATATAGCGATATGAAAATAAAAAATGGGCATGTGGAGAAGCAAGGAATGAGGGAGAAAGTGGGGTTTGCTATCAAATGTAGTGTAGTACTCTTCCATTGGGTCCCCAGACTAACCAGCCGAGCCAGGTCTTCAGGCTCTATAGGAGGGTGGGGAAGATCTCATTTTAGAGAGTAGGATGTTCTAACAGGCAAGCACTATGGCAGAGAAGGCTCTTCTGGATCCCAATAGTCAGAAATTCTTCCACCAATGCGATCTGAAGTAGGTCCTCTCTACTATCACGAATGGGGCAGGCTTGTGCTAGTGGGAGATGTTTTATCAGGTAGCCTGGATCTATGCTAATAAGGGCTTTAAAGGTCATAACCAACACTTTGAACTGCACCCAAAGCCAGTACAGCTATCTTTCCCTAACCTCTAGAGCAGTGGTTCTCAACCTGTGGGTCGGGACCCCTTTGGGGGTCAAACAACCCTTTCACAGGGGTTACCTAAGACCATCGGAAAACACATATTTTCAATGGTTTTAGGAATAATTTTATGGTTGGGGGTCACCACAACATGAGGAACTGTATTAAAGGGTCGCGGCATTAGGAAGGTTGAGACCCACTGCTCTAGAGAATGGGGAATATGCAATCTTGAATCTCATTGCTGTTCCTATTGCTCATCTTTACCTGGCATGATTTTCAAATGCATCACATTAAGCACTAGCATCCTTCCCACCAAAGAAGCCCGGAGTAGCTACAAAGTACAGAAGCTCTCCAAAATTAAATATAGGTAAAATATTGATAACAAACCTATCTTCAAAACTATCCCGGGGATAGGAAGTTATTTTAGAAAAGACAATTCCTAAAACTCTGTAAAAGCTATGATTCTCTGTACAGTTATTTTCATGTTTCAATTATGCATTCAGTTGTTGTAATTTAATTACTGACAACAGATGTAGATGACTTCCTCTGTTACCTGCATTAACATTGTGCAAAACATTTCAAAGAGATGCTGGGAAATGTTCAAATATAAGGACAAAACGCTTTTTTTGAAATTACCATTAATTTTAAAATAGCTTTTTTTGTAAGCCTTTTGTATCTGCTTTAAAACTTTGTTCCCAATTATCTCCTAATGCATGAAAAATCAACCATGGATAAGGAGATGGCCCAAAGACGTTCTTAAGAAGCCATCTTCAAAAAAAAACCTTGCAAGAGATGTGCATTCTCTAACAATTTGAAGAGAGATGATTTGTTCATGCTCCTGAATAGCAGTCCTTTGAATGCTTTCAGACCTATTTTCTTATATGTTTTCCTTTAGGCTTGATTTAAAGTATCATCTTAACGTTTCTGAACAGGCTATAACAAGACAAAACCTATCTCTCCTCATACCAAAGCCTCCATTTGATTCAGTTCCCAATGCTATTTTTGCTTTGTTAAAGTCATGTAGTAAACCCTCGTGCATGAGATTAACATGCCCATGTCCAACCAACAGAAGTAGCATTTTGTGACTATAAGGTCTGTAATACAAAATTTCTCCTTTAGCTGATAATAGTTGAGGCATGTTTTCTTTCTCATTATGTAAAATGGAATAATTATATGTCCATTTATAAAACAGCCAAACAGACCTGCTTTGTGGAGAAATGAAAAATAAAAAGCAGTTTTGCTCACCGTCAGAAATTTAAATCCCATTATTTAAAGTGTGCTTATTCCAAAGGAAGTCTAATTCAAGTGCCATTCTTGAAGAGGGAATGTCTTGTATAAATTGTATAAGTACCAAGTTGATAATGTGAGAAATGTCGGCTTGGAACCCCAATTTACATCCACTTTACAACATTAATTTTAATTTTCGGCTGTAAGGGCACACATCTTTTGTCTCTTTAACTACTAATGTTCTTTTTTCTTCACCGCGATTCACTTAAAGCAGCAGTACAGACTGATCATGTGATTCCTCAACATTAGATCTTGCGGGCTAATTGCTTAGGGCCCGGATTACACTAAAGCCATAAAATTGGGAGATCTATGAACTGCGCATCAAGTGAACCAAGAAGATAACAAAAGCACTAGGTATGCATAGTCAAACAAAAGAGCAGTTAACAGAAAGTTTCGATCCCCTCCCCTCTCCCGGAAAGGTCAAGAACTGGCTGGAAAATGCATTTACTTCAACACAGGAATAAATGCTACTTCCCCACTTTTTTTTTTTTTGGTCGTCACCTGGGTGAGAGAAGTCAAACGTTGATTTAGCACCCGCTTTTCTCTATTGGCATAATCCTCACCCTACCCAACAATTACCTAGTAAAACTGGCTACTGTCTGACACTCTAAATACACGACTACCAAACGCTTGTCAGGGTTTCGAAATGCAACAAGCAAATCACTTTCCCTCAAGAGAAATCTGGGCTTGTTTTCATCTCTTTCTACCTAGCATTCGCACAAGAAGCCGCGTCCGGCAGGAGGACAGAAGAAAGCGTGTCCCGTAAAGAAAAAGGAATGTGGGCAATGCCTGTAGACAACAGACCGGTCACTATCGACGGGACTTCAGGTCATCGCAACCAGGACGAAGAGAGACGCTAATTCCCAGCGCAAACCATTCGCCGCTTCTTACGGACGCAGTTCGCCAAAGGTGCAAAATGGGAAAGCCGCTCGTTCGTTCGTTCGTTCGTTCGGGCGGGCGGGCGGGCGGGCGGGCGCGCGCCTGGCCGGCCAGTTCTATTTACTCACCCTCCAGCCACGCGCTCGCTGCACCCGGCGCCTCGCCTACCCGCTCTCCACAACTGCCGCTAAGCACGCCGGCGGGACCCGGATGCACATCAAACCGAAGAAATAAATAAATAAAATGCCCAGCGGAAGTTGAAGGAAGGAGGCGAGAACACACGGGGATCGAGAAGGAGCACAATCCGGACTTCCGCTTTTGGCTTTTCCTACCGCAAAGCGGAAGAAGGCCTGACCCCAGAAGTCGGTTAAGAAATCGAGGGTTTTATGGGCGCGTCACAGCACATGCCCACGAAGCAAACTTTGGACGCTGTTCTCAGGCGTCCTAGATTCCACACACGCAGACACACCCCAGTCGTATAAAATGCGACTTCGACACCTGCAAGGCTGCAGTTGAATGACGGAATGAGTGAGGGAGTTAAAGGGGCCACTGAGGCGGTTGAGACTTGCAATACCTTTAACTTGCTTTAAATAAGAGTTTGGGGAGACGGAAGTGGGAGGGAGAAGAGAATCTAAATCTCCTAATAGCATAACTTTTAACTGACCATAGTGCAGTATTCCAAGGGTTGCCATATGTGCATTTCTATACGTCCCGGAAAGCGCATTAATCGAGCGCCTAAGAAATCCCGAGCCTGGACATCAGTGCCCTCTATCTTCTACCTGGAGAAGCGGGACTATCTCACGCTGGAGGCTTGGTGCAAAGGGTCAAGAAATGCAAACGTGAAGTTGAATTGACGCACGTTTTCTTTTCTTTTCTTTTTTTAATCCAGTCTCTTGAGTCGCCTTTTCAAAACGCTGAGGATTTGAGGAAATAGTCGTTTTTATCTCCACCCCCACCCCTGCTTAGAGAACCTGGGAGAATGGCAATAGATGTCTTCCATGCATGAATGCACCTGCTAAGTTGTCGCCATAGGACGTTGCAGACGCAGCTATTTTTTCTGCACAGATAATACAGTTTTCTTTCCCATTTAGCAGATAAATAATTTGGGATGGAAAAACCCCAAGGTATTTTCAAATTCCTACTTCTGCCTGGAAAAAAAATGATCATCTTTCTACTTTGCTCCAAGAGTAAGCAGCCCAATTCACTATTAGAGTGAATAACCAGAAAGAAAAGCTTACAGTTGATTCCGAAGTATGCCGATCCTTTCAGTTAATTACCATTTAATTAATCATGAATCTGCTGGCAAAGCCCCAAACTGCTAAGATTACTTAACACTAAATAATAAACCAGAGTTCACATGCTGCAGTGACTGGCTTCACAAATCAAATTTGACTGTCAAAGCCAAATCAACCAAGAATTTAGTCATTATTCATTTAACCCCAATTATAATGCTCCTGTAGAAATGCTTTAAAACTCTATAGTCATTGAGATCCTGTGATATTAAAAAAAAAACCATGAAAATTATATTGAAGTAAAAAAATGCAACTATCAGAATTCTTTTATATTACCAGAATCTGAAAATTAAATTCATCTGGAATGTTTGATATCCATTTTATTGTCAATATTTTATTTCTTGCCTATTTATCTGGTGAAATCCAAGTATGCTAATTATAGTCGTGATCCACCAATTTTCCTATATATCTTCAGGTAATTTCCGTAGCACACATCTTTTCAGTGAACATTTTTCTCAGATGTTATTACTCAATTTTCATTCTCATTTTGAATTCAATGTTTTGATAACATCACCAAATACTATTCCTTCTCTTGCTTTCTAATAGGAACAGATATGCTTTAAAAAAGGCAGGTGTGAGAGCAGATACACAATCTTTTTTGTTTTAAAAACATGGGCCAGACTGTTAAAATAGACCAGGGGTCCTCAAACTTTTTAAATGGAGCCAATTCACGATCCCTCAGACTGCGGGGGATGGGGTGGACTAGCTGGGTGGGCGTGGCTAGGTCATGACTAGGTGGATGTGGCCATTTAACAGTCCATTAAACAATGCACACAAATTAAACTTTAATTTGTTTTGCTCCTGGGGGTGTTTTATTTGCTTTTGTTTGCATGTTGCTTTTTTGGTTGACTTTTCTTTTTACTAGATCATTTTTTCAGTTGTTTTAAGAGTCTAGTGGTCCACTTCAGGAAACTCAGTTTTGCAGCAATTCTTCTCCGCCCCAAGGAGCTTACAATCAACAAGTCTCTCTCTCTCTCTCTCTCTCTCTCTCTCTCTCTCTCTCTCTCTGTCCCTCCCTCTAACTCTTTCTGTGTGTGTCTCTCTCTCTCTTTCTATCTTCTGGAGGTGGGGGAAATTCACCGCCTCCAGAAGCATTCTGCAGGCCAAAAACAGGCTAAAATGGCCCATTTTTTTGCCTCCCGGGACAACTGCATGCCCTGTTTTCACCTTCCCCGCCTCCAGAACATTCTGCAGGCCAAAATTGTTGGCCTTACCTTCCAGTTCCAGCCCGCAGGGCTCGCAAAGGTAAGTCCTACGTTCAGCTGAAGGATGGGGGCTGATGTGGGCAGGGCAGCCTCGTGGTCCTGCGTGGGCTGGATTAATGGCTTTGGTGGGCCATATGTGGCCTGTGGGCCGTAGTTTGAGGACCCTTGAGATAGACTATACTTTTTTTATCTGCAAGGTAAGACCAGAATCTGCCCAAAGAAAACAGCAAAATCCAAGGCTCAAAAACATTCCTTCCACCTCGAAGGAATGTTTTATTGTTAGAAACTAACAATAATCCCAATTTAAGTACTGTTTTTAAGCATTTTAAATATTTCAGATAAATATCAGTAGCTTTTATCCACTGGTATAAAGTAGTTAAAGAGTTATTCTGGAATGTGTTGAACTACTATGTAGTACTTCCCCTTTTTTCTGATATATTGTTAACAGAAAAAAGGACAAGTACATATAATAAAACAATTTACGTATACAGTAATTTGTCATTTAAAATAAAATTAATAATGGGAAATATATATTTAACAAAAGTTTTGTACCTTAAACTGCACTTAACAACAAGTGATTTGTGAGGCAACCAGTAATACAAAAGTTTCCTGTGCTATTGCAAATAGACAACTTTTGGTCTGTTAGGAGATAAGAAAATCAGACTCCCTGCCTGGAAAATACATTAAAATGTAATCAACATTTTTATAAAATGGATCATATAAGGAGATTGGTTCACCGTCTCGACCACACCAGTTCCACAAATGGTTCGTTCAAAACTTATCTTCTGATATCATTTGTCACTAGCACTGAGGAAATGGGCACTAAATTGAACTAACAAAAGCTCTATAATAATTCAGCAAGGTTATTTGGGAAAGGCAAAGCTGTTAATAGCGAAACCTGCATACAAATTGTTGAAAAAAGTTATATTAATTGTTTACTAAACCTGAATCCCATTGGATTTTTCTTTTGACATTTTTAGAAGCTAATATTGTAACAAATCCTAGAGAAAAATATTGGGTTTGAGTTTCTGCTCTCCAGTTCTGTTCCATTAAGTTTAACAATGTCTTCTAGAATTGGTAAAAATAGTTTTTAGAAAAAGACTAAAAACAAAGAATCAAGTCCATGGTGTTGCTATTTGGCATGCCCAAAATTACTGCCATTTATTTCATAGGAATGCAGCCTGCTTTAACTATAAAAAGACAGTAATTTTACTGAGATGTCAGCATCAGCTCCTTCAATAGTCCAGATTTCTCCTCTTACTCGTCATATAAATTTATTTCATGAAAGAATGATGCAACCTGAGGAAATGAACTATTGTCCCCTAATGTTTTTCCGATTTGTTCCAATTTGTTCTATGGGATAGCATATACCCTGTTTCCTCCAAAATAAGACATCCCCTAATAATAAGCCCAATCAGGTTTTTGAGCACATGGCAATAAGGCCAAGCACTTATTTCAGGGTTCAAAAAATAAGAAAGGGTCTTATTTTGGGGGAAGCATGGTACATTTGTTATGTGTCTTGAATTTTTCAGATGTACAGTGTATATACAAAGACTTTGAAAGTCCAGTAAAGGAAAAACTAGGGTACGGAACACTTGCAAAGATTTCACTAAAAGAGAAGTCTGGCTAATAATTATTAATATATCAGCTTAGGATTTTCAACCAAAAATTGTAATGAAATAAAATTATGCATAGTAATTCCCATATTATCTACTGAAAAAATACATTTCACACACATCAAATTTTAAGTACTTTTTACTTTTGTAAAAAATAAATATTTTATACACAGAGGCCATGAAGACGTTTACAAGAGCACATTTATAGCTAACATTAATTGTGATATTTAATAGATTTAACAGTACAAGGAAAGTAGTGCTACTTTCAAATATATCACATACAGAAAATAAAAGGCTGTACTTAGTAAAATACAGGCTGTATTTTGACATGCCTCAAAGACGATTAAAAAAACAAACACCATAATTTAGCAAGGTATACAGATCAGTCAGCCAACAGAAATGTATTTATGTCACTTGTCTTCTACTTCTACTATGTTGTTTAGATGGCTCATAAAATTAATACCTTACAGCAACCAATGCAAGAGGGGGATAATTCTAGCAACTTCAAATGTGAGCATCACTTAATAATGTGACAGGCACCTTTTATGATTACACTAGTATAAGTATGAAGCTTATATTCAGATTTAAGTTATCTGTATTACAAAAGGATTCCAGAAAGGAATCCTCACAAAAATAATTACATGGTACCGATGAAAGAGTATATTGCTCTAACCTTTTTGCAGTCCAATTGATCCACCGCTGTTTAGATGTTTGGTGCTGCGCCCAAAGAATCTCAGAATTAGAATTAGTACTTGCAAAATTCAGCAACTCTTGCCATATTCAGAAGTTAAACTTACGAAAGCATTAGGATATATATATATATATAGAAGAGAAATGTATAAACTTATAACAAATGTATTAGAATTGACCATTTAATAGCTAAAATTATTGTCTATTATTGGAAAAATAATATTGTCCATGTTTAAGATGTAAATTAAAATACAATCAATTAAAACCGTCAAATTTTCAGACATGCCCAAATAAAATATGCTGTAAATATTTAAGCATCTGAATATTTTATATTTCCATTGTCAATTTTACTTGATCTTTTTGATAAATCAACAAATAATTGATATTTATCCATTATAAGTCTAACAAATAATTGATATTTATCCATTGTAAGTCTCACACAAACAGTGCTGTTATCTGAATTTCAAGCTACTGTTTTAGCATTCTGTTAGCATGCTGTTTTAGCATTCCACCTGTAAGTCTAAAATATTATGTTTGTCCCACTCGTAAAATATTGCAAACTACTACATTGTCATTTATCAGCCTTCCATCCTTCCAAGGTCAGTAAAATGAGGACCCAGATTGTTGGGGGCAATATGCTGACTCTAAACCTCTTAGAGAGGGTTTAAAGCACTGTGAAGCAGTATATAAGTCTAAGTGCTATTGCTATTGAGGAGATTTCTTAAATAATTTCAGAATTCAATATAATAAAACAATTAAAAAGACAAATGCAAAAATATTCTTGTATCATCATATTCACAAAATGGAGTTTGTTCCTTACTCTAACTTCTGTTCTAATTGTTGCATACAGGAATACATTTCCTAAACTTTTCATATTTTATGTATATTCAGTTGCACATTACAATTCAATATATCTGCCTCATTGAGTGCAGTGTTTGTTAAAGTCCCACTGTGGGAAACTGTTCATTTATAGAAGTAGCTGAATTTCTTGCAGCATTATGGCACATAAAATAGTATGTGCCTCTGTCTCTCTTTAAATGAAGATTTGAAACAACTGCAGGAACAGCAATGATCATCTCAGTGCTCTTGTGAGCTCATATTTTTACTGGAAATGAATTAAGAAATAAGAGCAGTATAAATTTCTGTATCTTTCAGATATTACAGAATCATTCTACAATAATACATAAATTCAGAGCCTATAGTCAAAACATAGATTATGCAATTAGTGCACATTTTAAAAATATTAAATACAATTAAAGTTGCACTGCAAGTGATTATCGTCAATACTCTGACATCCTCAGCACTTCAGAAATTTAAAACTTCATTCCACCAAAAGCTGTACGCTATCAGTCTGTTTCTGTGGCTGCTGCTGGTGGTCATATTTCCTTGCTAGAAAACAAATACATTTAGATATTAGGATGCAATCCAAATGAATTGCCAAAAGTGATCCACACAAAATGAATAGGGTTTATTACCAAATAAATATACACAGGATTGCTTTCTAAATCTTTATTGAGAGATAAAATCTTGTGGTGGCGGAAATAACAAAATGCAGTGTAAGTTTATACAACATTTTGGACCAAAATCAATCATTTCTCACAACTACCAAATGTACATTTTAAATCACAGAGACAATTCTGTTGCTTGATACAGAATTATAACAAGTCACAGCAGTAAGCCTAAGATGATCTTCAGCAGTTATAAACTATATATATATTTAGTTAGTTAGTTAGTTGGAGCATCAATCTACTTCTACCAGTAGGTTTGATTTTAACAATATACTTGCAATTTTTTTTATATTTTTGGGAAAGGGATAGCAGCATACCTATTCTAAGAACCAATAAGGAAAGCTACTTACGTTTTAAAAATCGCACGGCTTTAATTTTGTAAACGAGTTTGAAAATCGGCTTTCACATAAATATAGGTAGAAAATAGGCAAAAGTATCTTATATTAATTAGGGTCATATCCTTAAATTGCCCTGTTTATATTAGAAAAAATATTTCTAGATTTTCCTTATACGGAGGCACAGTTAAAACTTCCAATTTATTGTTTAGGGCTTGGCTTTATACAAACCTCACTTAACCAAATAACAGAATCGGGAAGGACCTTTCAGGTCCTTTAGTCCAACTCCCTGCTCAAGCAATAGACCCTGTACCATTTCAGACAAATGGCTGTCCAATCTCTTTTTTAAAAACCTCCAGTGATGGAGCACCCGCAACTTTTGAAGGCTAACAGTTTTACTGATTAATTATTCTCACTATCAGAAAAATTATCCTTATTTCTAAGTTGTTTCTCTCCTTGATTAGTTTCCATCCATTGCTTCTTGTCCTGCATTCAGGTGCTTTGGAGAATAGGTTGACTTTTTTTTTCTTTGTGGCAGCCTTTAGATATTGGAACACTGGTATCATGTTACCCCCTAGTCTTCTTTTTTTCAAGTTTTTTTATTTTTTATTTAACATCAGTATCTACATGAACAATATATTGTCTGTGTACAGTTCATTTTAAGAAATAATAGTAATAATGATAATATTCATAACATTGATGGTGATCACATAACAGTAGTATTTGCTTATCTATCTTAGTAAGCCTTCGGTCCATCATCTCTTACTTTTTACTTTTTAAACATACATAATAATAATCTTCACTTCTAATATTTACTTGTACATAGAAATTACAATAACTTCCATCATATGACAATATATATAATAGCCTTTTCTTTTCATTAGACTAGACATGCCCAATTCCGGCAACTGTTCTTCATATGCTTTAGCCTCCAGTCCCCTAATAATATTTGTTGCTCTTCTCTGCACTCTCAAAAAAGAATTGACATATTTTTTATATTGTGATGATCAAAACTGGATACAGTATTCTAAGTGTGTTCTTACTAAGGCTTTATAAAGTGGTATTAATCATGTGATCTTGATTCTATCCCTCTGTTAATGCAGCGCAGAACTGCTTTGGTATTTTTGGTAACTGCAATACACTGCTGCCTCATATTTAAGTGGCTGTCCATTAGGAGCCCTAGCCCCCTTTTAGTTACTACTATTGAGCCAGGTACTACCTATTCTACATGTTTTGGGGGTTTTTCCCCCCTAAATGTAAAACCTTACTTTTCTCACCACTGAATTTAATTTTGTTGGATAAGGCCCAGGTTTCAAATTTTAAGTTCCTTCTAGAACCTGCGCCTATCTTTTGGAGTGTTAGTTATTCCTGCCTGCTTAGCGTCATTTTCAAATTTGATGAATTCTCCTTCTATTCCCTCGTCTAGATTGTTTATGAGGTCACTGAAGATTACTGGACCTAAAACAGAACATCTGATGATGCAGTCTAATCCAACTTTTTTCTATATTACTAAAGAGAAGGTTGTGGTCTACTTTATCAAATGACTTACCAAAATCTAAGTATATTATGTCCATAGCATTTCACTGGTCTACAAATTTAGACACTTTGTCAAAAAGTATAACAACTTTTGTCTGGCATGATCTATTTTTGACAAAAAAAATAGACTTCTGGTTATAACTTTGCTTGTCTCTAGGTGTTTGCAGATTCATTGCTTATTTTTTTAAAGAATTCTCCCAGGTATTGACATCTGTAGCTCTGTAGTTTCCTAGATCCATTCCCTCCCCCCCCCCTTTTTTTTTTTTTTTTTGAAGATGGGAACCATGTCAGCTTTTTGAATCTTCTGGTAGTTCCCCGGTGCTCCAACATCTTAAAAATGCTTTGTTCAGTGGTTCTGAGATCTTGTCTGCCAGCTCTACCAGAATCTGGGATATAATCTGTCTGCACCTGGTGATATGAACTCGTCTAGAGTGGATAGGTGTCTTCTTACTGTTTTCTTGCCTATTTTAATTTGTATTCCTAATTTGTCCTTTACTGTACTGTTTTTGAGAGGTTGGATTGTTTTTCCTTTTTGTGTAAAGATAGATACAAAGAATCAGTTAAGCAGCTCGGCTTTCTCCCTGTTGGTCAGTCACCTCCTTGCCATCTTCTCCTATTAGTGGGCTGAACGTTTCCTTTACTTTTTTCATGTTTTTTTATATCTTGAAAGAAACTTTTTTAATTGTTAAAACTCATTGCAAATCTTAGTTCATCCTAAGATTTATTTTTTATCTTTGCAGTTTGGATTTATTCTACCTCAGTTATATGCCTCCCTTTCTCCTTTTTATATTTCTCCTTTTATCAGAGAGGTTTCTGTGCAACCATGATGGTTTCTTCAGGAATCCCTTATTTTTCTTCTTCAGTAATATTGTGTTTTATTAGGTTTTTATAACTTCACTTTTGCATTGAATTCCAATTGAGCTTCCATTGAAGTCCAATATTGTCTGGTTGTACTCCCCCACCTCCCAATTCCTGTAACTTCAACCCCTTCTGTCATTTCATCTCTGTTAGTAAGAACTAAGTCCAGTATGGCTAACTCTAGTTTCCTTCTATACCTTTTGAGAGACAAAATTGTCTGCTAGGTTCATCAAGAATCTTCCTTGATCTTCCACTAGATGCATTGTTTGTCTCCCAGTTAATGTAAGGATAGTCAAAGTTCCCATTACTGTTGTGGTGTGCATCCTGAACACTGTAGCTAACTACAACTCAATGTTTATTACAGCCACAGACTAGACACCAGAGCAAATGTTTATTAGAATCAAAAACACTCAAGGAATATGCAGATAACAGATAAAATCCATATTAAAATTACAATTTGGCATCCAATCTGTCAGTTACACATGAACAAATCACAGCTTGTCCTAACTATACCATAATACCAATCCTTAAACTGTGAGATCTGGAGTCATTAAATACTAATATACAAAAGGCTATAATGCAAAAGGGTTTGCTGCATTAATTGTGTAAAATAGCTATGATGGATTAATCATGTGTTTTCAATGAATCCCCAATGCTGCTGCGCAGAATCTAGCCACTTGCACTGTAATCACAGTCTAGTCGTCCTTAAGCAGCCATTGGAGATTAGTAGTGTTGGATTGGCCAGGATTATTGGGAGAATATGTTTTCATTAATATCTCTATAAAATGAGCATTGAAAAAGTATGTGTCCAAGAGTCTCCACCTCTCCTGAGCCACAGAGACAGAGTCTTTTAATCAATGGTATCTTTTTATATTTACCATGCAGGACGGTCGATGGAAGTGCATGACACCTTGAAAGCGAAAATGCTTTCTGATGGTTTGCTGTCTCCAAGTGACTAAAATAGCTGGCATGAGTAACAACATATCTAATAGTCTGGAGCCAGAAACAGTGGTGCTTTCCCTAAGGCCGCTTGCCTCTCGATGTCCCCTATCCTTTGTCACAAGTTTTGTTTTGCTTGGTCATAGGCCAACTTGAGTATTGAGGCTGGAGAAAAGCCTAGTTTGGCAAGATTGGACTTGACGGCCTTGATCCATAAAAAGGAGAATTTGTCTTGGAGAATTAATGGAGCAAGGCCTTGTGAAAAAAAATTAACCTTTAGCCAAAGATTGAAGCTATACAGATTCTTACTTCAACTTTTATTAATCCTGTCTCCAGGCACAGAAGTGCGTTGAGAGACAATGCAGTATCTAGAGAATTGCTCTAATAAATTTGGATTGAACTCTTTGCAATGGTGTAAAACATGAAGCTGAAGGTCTGAGCAAGGTCCCATAAACAAGCTATGCTAGCAACTGGCTTGAAAGACCTTAATTGCGGCAGGAACATAGTATCCTCCTTTTGTGTGGAAAAAGGACGTTGTCTCACCTGAACGTCCATTTTCGATGTGCTGCGACTCCAATCCATAGACGGGTAGCTTCTCCTTAGTTGCTGGGCAGAACTGAGTGCTGATCTCCTTCCTGCAAACTGGCCACGCCCACGCTGTCCAATCAGCTCCAGTCTTTCCTCACGAAGGCGCAAGAAGTCAAACTGGAAGAACTCAAACTGGAATAACAAACACAACTGTAACAAGTCCAAACAGAGCAGAAAGCCCAAGGGTGGGTATGGATTGGAGTCGCAGCACATCGAAAATGGATGTTCAGGTGAGACAACGTCCTTTTTCCACTGTGCTGCTCCTCCAATCCATGGACAGGATGTACCCAAGTTCACTGCTCAGGGAGGGGGCTGTCTGTTCTCAGAGTTCTGGGCTGTGGCCACTTGTTGCAAAACCCTGCGACCAAAGGAAGCTTCAGCCGAAGCATACGAATCAATTTTATAATGTCGAATAAACGACGAAGCGGAGGACCATGAAGCCGCCCGACAAATCTCCAGAACCGAAGCCTGTGTAGTCCAAGCTGCCGTGGCGGCCGCACTCCTAGTAGAGTGAGCAGAAATATGTGAAGGACGAGGACGGTCTTGAACGTCGTAGGCAGTCGCTATGCAGGCCCTGATCCAGCGAGCCACGGTAGCTGTCGATACTTTCCGCCCCATTGAAGAAGGATGAAAGGAAACGAACAATGCTTCGGTTTGTCTGAAGGATTCTGTACGCCTGATATAGCGACGAAGAGCGCGATGCACATCCAGAGTGTGCCATAGAGTCTCTGACGGATGGTGAGGATTCGGACAAAAATCAGGTATTATCACCTCCTGGGTTCTGTGAAACAGCGAATTAACCTTTGGTAAAAACGCTGGGTCTAACCTCAGGACGACCCTGTTGCTGTGAAATATACAGAGCTCTTTGCGTATGGATAGAGCTGTGAGTTCCGACACCCGCCGCGCAGATGTAATCGCCAGAAGAAAAGCGACTTTGAAGGTAAGAAATTTCAGAGATGTAGATGCTAAAGGCTCAAATGGTGTTGAAATTAGAGCTTTAAGCACTAATGGGAGATCCCATGACGGGTACCTATGCACCACTGGTGGTGAGATGTTAGTGGCACCGTGCAAAAACGCCCGAATTCTGGAATTCAAAGAGAGAGTGCGGTGGCGCTCGCAGATGATAACAGTGGAAAGAGCAGCCACCTGGCGTCTCAACGTCGCTGGGGCGAGGCCTTTGGAGAGGCCATCATGTAAAAAGTCCAACACATCTGGGATATCCGGAGATGTCGGGTCCACATGGTGGATTAGGCACCAAGTCGTAAAGGCACGCCACGAAGCCTCGTAAATTCGTGTCGTGGAGGGACGCCTGGCTGATTGAATTACAGAGATGACCCCAACGGACAGTCTGTCCTTCTGTAACTGGAGCCGCTCAAACGCCAGGCGGTGAATCGGAGCCACTGCGGATCTGGGTGGACGACAACCCCCTGGCTTAGCAAGTCTGTCCGGACCGGTAATGTCCAAGGCGGGACGATGGAGAGTTCCAGTAGATCCGCATACCAGGGTCTCCGAGGCCACCGCGGGGCTATCAGCAACAGCTCTGCACCTTCTCGGATCAGTTTCCGAATCAAGCGAGGGATCAGGGGAATCAGGGGAAAGGCGTAAAGCAGCCCGGTGGGCCACGGGCAACGTAGCGCATCGCTGTCCTCTGCTCTTGCGCTTGGGTAGCGTGAGTAGAAGCGGGGCAGCTGGGCGTTTAGGGCAGTGGCAAACAAGTCCACCTGAGGCTGACCGAACTTGTGTGTCAGCTGTTCGAAGACGGTGTGGTTCAGGCTCCACTCCGCCGGATCAATGATCTCTCGGCTGAGCCAATCTGCCATTACGTTGGACTGACCGGAGATGTGATCTGCTACCAGAGACGCCGTGTGGAGTTCTGCCCAGGCTAACAGTCTCTCGGACTCCATCATCAAGGTCTTGGAATGTGTGCTCCCCTCCCGATTTATGTGTGCCTTCGTGGTGATGTTGTCCGTTCGGACCAGCACGTTGACCTTCGAGGACGTGCCGGAAGTGGCAAAGAGCCAGGCGAACAGCCCTCAATTCCAGCCAATTGATTCTGTTCGCCCGCTCCGCCTGGGACCACTGACCTTGAACCACCTCTTCCTGCAGATGGGCACCCCAACCTTGTAGACTTGCGTCGGAGGTCAGGACTAGACGACTGGGCTCGAGGAACAGACACCCCTTCTGGACTGCCGATGATCTCCACCACCGAAGAGACAATCGAACCTGAGGAGGCAAGACAATTGGATAGCTGGAAGTGCCGCGGCCCTGTTTCTGGAAGGGAAGTAGCAGCCACTGTAGAGGGCGGCCATGCCTGCGAGCCCACGGGACGATGGATATGCAGGACACCATCTTCCCTAACAGTTGAGATAGCAGGAAAAGTGGCACCTTCCTCTGATCCTGTACCTGTCTCACCATTGCCCTGAGGTCCTGAATGCGAGACGGGGATAAGAACACCTGGCCCAATTGCGAATCTATCACCGCCCCCAAATGTTGTAGACGGGTAGTCGGATACAGGTGACTCTTTTGACCGTTGATGGAAAAACCGTGGGCCTGGAAAATTCGTAACACCAACTCCATGTCCCTCCCTGCCTGAACGGGTGAATTTGACATGACGATAATATTGTCCAGATAACACATTATTCGGATTGTGTGAATCCTGACAGCCGCTGCCACCACCTCGACCAATTTGGTAAACGTTCTGGGTGCCGACGACAACCCGAAGGGCATTGCCCGATATTGATAGTGGATGTTGTTGTAGGCGAACCTTAGGTAACGGCGGTGGGCAGGGTGAATTGGGACATGTAAGTAGGCTTCGCGCAGGTCCACAGATTGTAGAAGGTCGTTGGGTCTGACAGCCGCCAAAATTGACCAAAGGGACTGCATCTTGAACCTGCGATACCGAACGTATCGGTTGAGACTTTTTAGGTTCAAGATGGCCCTGTGACCCCCCGATGATTTGGGCACCAGAAACAAGGTAGTGTAAAATCCAGTGCCTTCCTGTCCCTGGGGCACCAGTTCTATTGCCTTGATTGAAAGGAGGTGTGATATTTCTGTGTCCATGAGCGTCCTCCTCCGGGGACAGAGTGGAACCGGACAGCAGCGAAATCTGTTGGGTGGCATGGAGTGGAGTTCGATGTGGAGTCCTTGCCGGATCGTATGGCGAATCCAAGCATCCGTTGTCGAGAGGTCCCATTGGAGGTGGAAGTGCTGGAGTCGCCCCCCAATAGGACCCGACCCGGCGGCGTCACTTGCCCCTGCGGGCTGGACGATAACCGGAGCCTCGGAAGGGGCGTTTTGACTGGGACTGGCCCCTGGATCGGTCACAGAATGGTTGTCTGTCCGAGTACCTGTCCGAAGGCTGGGAATATGACCGAGAGAAGTAGGGTCCGCCTGACCCCGAGTAGGCCTGAAAGGGCGGACGTTGAGAGTATGGGTTGTATCTCCTCTCAGGTCGACGAAAGGAGGACGGGAGGACTTTACGTTTGTCCTTGTCTTCAATTAAAATTGGCTCAAGGGCGGCACCAAAGAGAGAGGAAGCGGAGTATGGAGCAGACGCCAACTTCCACTTGGCCCTGGCATCCACCTTCCAGTTACAGAGCCAAAACAATCGGCGATTCGTCACCGATGCTGCTATGGATCTGGAAGCAAATTTGGCCGCTGTGAGAGATGCGTCAGCCGAATATTCAGTTGCAGCCACTAACTTATTAATGTCCTGATGTAGCCAGGTGTCATCAGGTGGTAATCTCTCTTGTAATTGTCTGAGCCAGATTAGAGCAGCTCGGTTGAAAAATGAGGTCGCTGTGGCCGCCTTTATTGCCCAAGCTGCCGCTTGGTGAGCCTTTCGAAACCCAAGCTCCATCTTTCGGTCTTCAGCTTTTAGGCCATCCACAACGTCTGATGTCAGCAAAGAAGAAGTGGATAAACTTGCCACCAGAGGATCAATGGAAGGCAAGGCCAGCGCCTCCTCCAGTTCCTTCGCTGAGGCGTAAAGTCGTTTGTCTAAACCACTAGGCGAAGACAAGGAGCCTGGTTGTCCGAAAGCCGAATTGATGACATTAGAGAATAATGGAGGGCAAGGAATGACCTCCTGATCCGGCTTTGAAACATGAAAGAGAGCATCATGAGATGCAGTTGATGGTTGAGAAGTATTGTCCGATTGAACCTCTGAAACGCCAAACTTTGTGGTAATCTTGGCTTTGTGTAGTAGTGATTTAAAGACAGAGGGACGGAAAAGGCTGGTGAAAACGGGTTTATCCGGCGGGAGGCCTTCGTCCTCTGAAAATTCCACGTCCTCAGGACAAATCTCGCCCGATTCAAATTCATTAGAAGAACCCTCATCGGTTTGACGGTTCGCAAGCTGTGTAGGTCTGGGGTCAGCTCGAACTGGAGCCGGTGGATCAATGGAGGGAAGATTAGTACCCACTGCACCCTGCTGTATGCCAGCCGCCAAGATCTTAGCTAGCGCATCCGATAAGGCTGCCTGGAAATTAACAGGATTGTCAGACAGTTCCGGTCTAAGGCCAGCAGCCGTCGGAGTAAAAGTTGCCTCGGGCAAGCGCCTTTGAGAACACCCAGGGATAGACTGGCTTGACACATCTGGCAACGACATTGAAACGCCCCTAGAATGGCGAAGATTGGTAGAGGTGTGTAAGTCCTTATCGCTCGAAGAAGACCCGGAATGAAGAGGTCTGGAACAGCCTGCACCTTCGTCTGCAACTGAGGCCTGTCCTTGGATAGACGACCGTTCTCTGGCTCTCTCGAACTGTCTTTCTAAGGCCTGGTGTCTACGCTGTTCCGCCTTGTTAGACCCAGGTTGAGAGTGATGCTTTCGCTGTTTGGCTTTGGCCTTCTTTGTCCGAGCCTGTTGTTGAGGCTGCGGAGGAGAGCAATCTAAGTCAGAGTCTGAGGATAGAGGAACATCCGCCATCTTGATGATGTGCGCCAATTAGACAATAGTGCACCCTGACCGTGACTAGTTGTGGGTGGTCTGTGTCAGGGAAGGAGTCCTTCAATGGGAGATGCGACCCTTATGTGTTAAACAATGGGCTCAGAAGACGCTGAGCTCCAATAGTCACAAGGTAGGCCTCAGTTTGGAGTGTAGCAGACAGGGATGCACCCCCTGCAACGTCACTGGAACATGGGTCAAAGGCTCAGAAGTTGCTGAGCTCAAGCCCTTATGATAATGGCCACCTCGAAGTCAAAAAGTCACAAAGGGATCCGCTCAGTGCGATCCCAGGGCTGATGACAAGGGCGCTACCAAAGGAAGCAGAAATGTCCCTCAAATGGCCGCCTCCTGCGTCCCAAAATGGTGGCCATCCCAGCAAGCGCGGCTTTGGCGGGAAAATCAATTAGGCAAGCGGCGCGTATAGTGCTTCTCAGTGAACGCGGCTCTGGCAAGACAGTCAATTAAGGCGATCGGCGCGTCTAGCGCCTCACAGCAGGTCGCCCTCGCACCGGCTACAGAAACAACGTCCGGAACGTTACTCAAACTGCCGCGACGTCAGCCTTATCGCCCTGAAGACCTTGGCGATGTCAAATCGCAGAACCACGCGGATCCGCCCAGCCGGGTCGGATCCGGAAGGCTGCAAGCCGAAGAGAGGTGGCGGGAATTGCGGCTTGAATTCCGAAGCTCGCTCACGTCTAGACTGCCTCAGGCCGACAGAAGGCAGCTCCGCACCACAGCAAGTAACACTTTCGCTCAGATCCGCCCAGCCGGGTCGGATCTGGAAGGCTGCAGGCCGAAAGAAGCCGATGTGGGCTGCGGCTTGGAGCCCCAAGCTCGCGCGCGCCCAGCAGCCTCAGAAGATCAGTTTAGAAATCCAACAACAATAGGAACGAAGGGAAGGAGACAAAAAAATAATAAACTAGGAATTAGGAGTTAAATTAAACGGAGCACTCAGAAATGCTAGTTCTCACAGCAACTGAGTGAGAAAGACTGGAGCTGATTGGACAGTGTGGGCGTGGCCAGTTTGCAGGAAGGAGATCAGCACTCAGTTCTGCCCAGCAACTAAGGAGAAGCTACCCGTCCATGGATTGGAGGAGCAGCACAGTGGAAAAAATTAAGAATAGTGTTTGCTGATCTTTGACCAGAGGCAGCTGCATATTCACCATGTGCTTTTCTTGAGCTGGTGGCAAGAATGATCACCTCGAGATACTTAAAGGTGGTTAACTTGCTCTATGTTATGACCATTAAGAAATTATGAAAAAGTTTTGGCCTTTTTTGCAAAGGCCATAACCTTCATTATGTCCAGTTTATTGTAATTATAATACTGGACAAGGGCTTGCAAGGCTCTTTTAAAACTTACTGGTGTCCTGGAGAGATCATAGCATCATCTGCATAGAGCAACAGGGTGATGCTTCAATCATCTATTTTTGGGGGGGTGGTAATTTGGTTTATTTAACCATGTCATTAATATAGAAGTTGAAAAGCAAGGGGGCCAAAATGCACCCGTTAACTCTGTTTTGAGTTTGGACTGACCTTGAGGGGGACCTTTGCATATTACACCTAACTTTGAGGGATGTGTCATGCCCCCATTGGAGCTTGAGTTCACAGAAGAAGATGTGCCAGTGCTGGAGCCAACAGAGATTGAGAGGGTGGCTTCATTGGCTTCAGAGGAACACGGAGAGAAGCGAGTTAGCCCTGGGTCGCTCGGGCATGGGATGGCTTGCCAGCAGGGAAGATCAGGGACAGGACGACCAAGAGGGGGGGGAAGAGAGCGCAGGCAGTGGAGATGAGGAGCGACGGAGCTCAGGCGACAAGCAAGGACCACCTTCTCCTGATCCCCGAGAAAGGAGAGTGGAGAGGCGGGAACAGCACAGGCTGACCCGATGATTTGGGAGGAGAGTACCCTGCACCTCTTCACAAAACACACCTGGGGACTGAGATTTAAGGAGATGATGTGGGGAGGATGGCTTGTCGGGAACAAACACTGAAATCGTGGAGTTTTGTGTGTCATTGCTGATGTCTGGAGTTTGTGGATTCATTGCCTAAGTCCTTTGCTTCATGAAATTCATTGCCCAAGTCCTTTGCTTTGTGGACTCATTGCCTTGTTCCTTTGCTTTGTGGAACTCATTGCCTCGTTTCCTTGCCTCGCTGATTTCTTACCTGGAAGCGGTTGTGCTAACAGCATTTTGCTGAACTATCAGTGACTCTGTTGCGTCCGTGCCTTGTCCGGGTCAGCACAGAATGTTTTAATATGTAAGGCACGTAACAAATGGAGAAGCCTCCAGCTTCCAGCTTCTTTCATAGCTTAGTCCTGGTAACCATATCAAAAGCTGCCTTGAGATCTATAAAGGTGGCGCATAATGATACAGATCTATTTAATGCATATTTTTCAATCAAGTAATGGAGGACTACGCACTGATTTATGGTGCCTCTCTCCTCTCTAAACCAGCTTGCCAGCAATTAAGTTCTCAGGATCCAGCCACTCCTTTCATTTATCTTGGATAGCAAGATGGCATAGAGGTTGCTGATTATATTTAGCAGGTTTACTAGTCTGTAATTAACAGGGTTGTCTTTCTTTCTCTTTTTAAAATTTGGGACAACAATTGCCAGCCTCCAATCCTCTGGGACATGACCAGTGGAGTCAATATAAGTGAATAGTATTGGGAGGACTGGAATCCATCACTCCATATTATTCTTTAATAGTTCAACAGAAATGAAGTCAGCTCCTGGGGCCTTCCCGGTTCTGAGTTGACCAATAAGAGCTTTAATAGGCTCTGAAACTGGGGACCATTCAGATAAATCCATTTTATACTCTAGCTGGAGGGATCTTCATATGTTCTCCAAAGATAAAGTTCCCAGGTTGTAGGAAGTATATGGGAGTCTAAATGGGTATAAATTCTTTCAAGAATGGCAGGCTATTAGATGCCAGAATAAGAAGAGTTATTTCGCTTTGCTGCCTCAATAAGCTGTTCTCTTGTGTCATGTGTCTTCTTAAATGCAATTAATTGCTTAAATTGTTTTTTGAGTGTGAGATGTTTAAACTTTGTTTTATTGCCATTTCCAGCCTCATCTTTGTGCACTTTATATGCCAAGGTAAGAGCTTTCTTGGCTTCTATACAGTCCTTGTCAAAATTTGGTGGCAATGCAAGGCCTCTTTGGAGGCAATGCAAGGCCTCTTAACTGAGAAGTTAGGCTCACATGCTAGTAGTGGTTGTAGCTCATGAAGTAAGTTTTTATATAGTTCTAGTAGGTAACCATTTAGCAAACATTTTATGTTTCCTCTGTTTGGTTGGGTGGTCTATATTATACAAATTATGGCAATGTCATTCCTTTTTCCTTTTATATTAATCCAAATGTATTCGAGAAGATTTTCATCATTGTTATGTTGCATTTCTATAGAAGTGTTGTTATTTTATATATATAGTGCAACTCCACCTCTTCTTTTATTAGATCTGTTTCGTTTGAACAGTTTAAATTCCTTCTAGCTGTACATTCCAGTCATGGATTTCATCCCACCAAATTTTATAATGGTAGTGATGTTATGTCTGCCTTTTATACTAGGATTTCAAGTTCACCCTGTTTGTTCCTCATACTTTGAGTATTAGTGTATAGGCATCTTGAGTCCTTTATGACTAACCCTGTGTTTATTTTCTACTTCTCCTGTTTTGGACCTGAGTTTCCCCTTTTTAACATTGGGTTGATTTGAGTTTTGTTCTTGGAATTAGCTTCTACAAGTTTGTCTCCTCCGCTTCCAATTTTAGTTTAAAGTTCTATGGATAAGGCAAGCCAATTGGTTTCCAAAGATATTGTTCCAGGTTCTTGTGAAGTGTAGCCCATCCCTGCAGAAGCCCCTCCTGTAGATATTGTAGTCTGTGATGTAAGAATCCAAAGTTCTCTTGACGGCACCATCCCCTGAATGTTTGTTTCAAAAGTCCTCTCTCTCTCATTGGGTGCCTACCATTTGTTGGGAGTACAGAAGACACCCATTTCTTTAGTTTTCATGCCTCTTCATAGTCTCCTGATATTGTTTTCAAGGTCTTTGTGGTGTCATTTCTCCCCACATGAATGGGGTATAGGAAAGGAAAAATAATCTGTGGATTAAATTATTTTAATAAATCCCTCAGTAACATCTTTGATCATTGCTCCTGAGCGACAGCTAATCTCCCTAGATTGATTGTTCTTTGTTTTTTCTTTGTTTCCATCATGGTGATCAGAATGCCTTGGAAAACAGAACATTTTACTCCTATTGTAATAGGAATAACTAATAGCAATCTCATTCCCAAATCTTATTTCTTTTGCAGCCCAAATGGCACAACTGTTACAAAGAGAAACAGCTTTGAGTGTACTTTATCACCATCACTCATCAGTGTCAGGGAGTAATTATTTCCAAACAGTCCAATATTCATTAAGCATACACAGAATGCTAAATCATGGGGGTAGAGATATAGGAGAAATTGAGAATTCTAGAAAAAAAACATGGGTAGGGTCCTAATAAAAATATTCTAGATATTTCAACAATTTATAAATATCCAATTCAGGTATTTTCTAAAGAACTTTAGAACTTCTAGAGATCTCTCTATCTGATGTCATTTTAAGATCCATTTCTCAGAACCATGTTATAAGGAAGAATACCATTCCAATTATGCAAATTAACAGAATAGAAAGAAAAGCATGAGAAACACATGAATAATAAACTGTGCTACTGTACATTTCTGATCAGTATAAAATATAGGGTATGCATCAAGGATCATTAGCAATCCTGCAATCTGTAATAGATTTCATTACCTTCAAGATCCATACACATTACAGTCCCATGAGTAGAAGAGCAAAAGGATCACAACCCTAGAGCATTAAATGTTTTTACATTCAGAATAATAATAACTTCAAGTGGTGCAAATGTCAGGAGTCAGATTTATGTTTCATCACATATATTTAGGATCAAATTTCTTTTTTTTTAATGGGATCTATAGCTTATCCAAACCTTAATAGTTTCAAAGTAAATATAGTTTACTTACCAATAGAATACATCTCTAACTGCTGCCGAAGACGGACTTTTTTCATGCTGTCATAAAAATTTGGTTCAGGTGGTATTTCTACAGTTGGAGGTAATGTAAAAATCCTCATAATCTTCCTCTTATTTCTGAAGGAATAGAAGGGAAAAGGGAATAGAAAAACATAAGTAATACGAAAGCAGATATTTTTCCCTTAATGGTAAATGAAATTAGCAACTTGTCTTAATTTCCTGATATGTAACTACAGAAATTAGGCTATGAATGTTTAAATGTCACTTGATAGAAAGGCTTCCTGCTCACTACATTCTTTCCTGCAAAAGCTACTAACAGACATTTATGTCCTATGAAGAGCCTGTGTGTTCACCTAAATGTGAAATTAGTATAGTATTTACATGCTGTACTCAGCATGGACATGAAAGTCAGTGTAAATTAGCTTGTACAGATCCTTTGAGTGGAGCCTCAGTCCTGCAAAGTTTTTCAATTATGAAATTCATGAAGGTGCTATGCCTGCTTCTTTGGCTGATACTCAAGTACAGAGTACAGAGACTTCTCAAAAGGAAGAGTAATATGCAGGAAGTGTTTCAGAAACGGAGTCTGTAAAGGAAGAACTATCCAGTTCAAATCTCATTCATGCACAATTTATTCTTTCTTCTAATACCAAGTGAGGGATGAATATTAATTAGATTTTAGCAGATTGCAGCAAGATAAAACGTATGAAATATTTTGAAAACCTGGCTGAAATCAATATTTAACAGCTAATTATTTCATCTTCTTGCCATTCTGCTTGCAGATGTTACTATTATTCATAAAGGTATATACTGTTTCTTTCAAAATTTATTTTTAACACAATAGCAATAATGACGAGTTTTTCTTTCTATGAAGTTTATTTTTAATATTAGCTAAACGACACTTACCCTGGCCTAACTTATTGAAAAGGCAATTATTAACTGCTGAAAAAAATAAAAGTGCAAAACTCTGAACCCTTAAACAGCATAAATTATTCAACAATTAGTTGAAAAAAGTCACACAATACTCGTAATAAACATTTATTTGCACGTATCTATGGAGATTCTGTCATCCAGGTCATTGTCCCAAAGGTGTTTCAGCACCTTGGATGAGAAGCAACACATCTTCAAGCAAAAACAAAGAAAGTCCAGTTGTCTTTTGAAAAAGCAAAAGACTTTTGGGACATTTATTTGAATGACAAATTGTGCCGAGGAATGCCCTCATTTTCTTTATATTATTATTATTGAAATAATATTTATAACACTGAATCAGACTTAGTCATGAGCAATAACAATTTAGTCATCATCCTCATAAAAATGCACGGAAAGGGGTTACTGATTACTACATGGTGAGATGTGAAATGCTGAGAAAGAACCAGGATTTTTCCCAAATTAGGCAGGCATATTCTATAAAGAAAACATATTTCTCTATCACATCCTTCCTCCAAGTCCCTAAATAAATAAAACCTATTTTATTCACACAAGTTCCTGTTTTGTTGCCACTTCCAAATCTGACAAGACAGTTTGCAACTGTGAGTCCAGAAGCATGGACCTCAAATCTCGAGATAACCAATTGCTGATTCAATAGTCAGTATTTGCAAGCCTAGCCATATAGCCAGAAAGTTTGTAACGTTATTGCCAGAAGCTTTGGCAATATCGCAACTTTCCACTAAGAGACCAGGAATCGTCTAGGAAAAGTACCCCAATCCTCGATAAACCGTGGATTAGAAAACCGAATCTCCCAATCAGAATTCAGCAAGAAAGTGGTTTCTCTCAGCCTCCACACCTACAGTGGACAGAAAAGTTTAATGATCTACCAGACTTCGACGCATTCTTAATCAATATACAAACAGGAGTTACAGGAGTCACTTATTTCCCCGTTGAGATTCCCACCTGCGGGCGTACACCAACAGGGCCAAGCTGGCCAGCACCGCCAGTAAGTAAATGTTGGTGGCTTCGTTCCAAGCCTCGTGTACTGAATAGTCCATGGCGGCTACACCACCCCCACCACTTTCGCCCAGCGCCCGGGCACCGGCCATAGGGAACTCGCCGACTGCCGACCCCCAAACAGGAAACAAGACGTGACCTCAGATCCTTCAGATGCTTCCAGATCCAAAACAAAGACTTGGAGGGAAGGATGGATCCCTACGCACTTCTCAGCTTCCGGGTTGACTTAACGCCGCAGACTGCGATGAAAACAAAAGCCGAGTAGTCAGGCGGGTGTAACGTCAGCTTTGCGCAATTGCGACATGGTATTATTTTTTTCCTCCTTATTCACCCGGATCGCCCTCCACCTCCAGGCATCCCAAAGAAGTCTCTTTAAACAGCAGGCGTTGTTTTTTCCCGTGTCAGCTCTTTCCTGCGGAAAAATGGGAGGCTTTGAGTGTTCGAAAGGGCAAAATGTCTTAATAGAATGCATAATTTCTGCACGTGGAAGCCAGATTTCGACTGGAAAGGAAACCAGTGGCAAATTTGGGGATAAAATTTCATCCATCCCTCACATTTTTCCTGTGCCTCATTCATCTCTGCTTCAATTGCCCCCACCTGCCTCTCCCCCCCCATCCCTGCCCCTTTTTATTGTCCTTCATTCAGCCACCACCTAACCCTGTAAGTAGACTTCTCAAATCCCTCCCAACCCTAGAATTCTATGATTCTGTATTTGAGAGTAGTGAAAGGTGGGTACATGAGATGTGAAATGGTAGGTCTGCTGCAACCTTGAAATCTTTTTTTAACTTCAAACTTTTTTTCAGGCCATCATAAACAGAGGTCGACAACCAATAAAGTAGGATGAAATTTGGTTTTGGCTCTTGAGGTGTTTTTTTTTTTTTTTTTGGCCCCAACTGATGTCAAAATGTCAAGTCCCAAAGATTTTGCCCACAGTGGACATAATCAATTGATGAGATCTGACATTGTGGTTTCAACATGGTAATTTAAATTTGAAGAATGAACTGTCAAACATTAGTTAATAATCCTAACCTAAATTAATCTAGCAGGAGAAGAAAAGCAAATAGTTGAAAGAAGTAGGTGTAAAATGATGAGCAAAAAAATTTAAAGGACAAAAGGACCTTTATTTTTGTATGGAAAAGTGACTCTCTTTTAAAAATGTGTTTCAGCCAGTATTTTAGCTAATATTTGTATTAGCTCAGAATCAGGATCACAGTCAGTTAGATGGTCATATAAATTAGTTTAAAAAATAAATCCATTTTCAACATAAATCAAAATGCTATAAATCTCTAGATTTGCCAAACCTACAGCTATTTTTTAAATTAATATAGTATATGTAATCACTCAGACTTGATAAAAATAGAAGTACTGTGAATTTGATATTTGAATTTTATCAATAACTTTTGCAAGGACATTTGACCATATATTTCCTGCACCATTTCTCGGTTCCTAAACTGTCTACCAATATCCATTGTTAACTAATTATTTTAGTTATTAAATCTTTATTATGTAATTTAATATTTTCTCCTTTGAAGATATATAATAATAGCATTCTGAGATATATTCTACTTTGTTTAAAATACTTCTTTGGATAGTTTCTTCCAGAAAGGTGATAGTTTCTTCCAGAATATGTGAGAAAATTTTTCTCACATATTCAACTTTTGTATAGAAACTGATAAAAACACATCTGATTTGAAATTGTTTGCCAATTCATAAATCCTCTGGGTCTGTGGATTTTCCATTTTATATCCTTTTACAAATTTCAAGAACTGCTGAACAAGGAATCTAAACATTGGGCATCTATTATAGATAGTTCTGTTTGTTACTTTTATCCTATTGCTGAGTGTAAAAATGTGAAATCCATTTGAAAAATTCAAGCTTTTTATTTATATTGACAGTTATATGATTATTCATAATTAATTTTACAAATGATATTTTAAATGTATTTGCCTTGAATTATTATCAAATGGATAATACTTTTGTTTTAAGAGCTGTTGTGCTCCTGTGGTTAAATGCAGTAAGGTAAAGGTTCCCCTCGCACACATGTGCTAGTCGTTCCTGACTCTACGGGGTGGTGCTTATCTCTATTTTAAAGCCAAAGAGCCAGCACTATCTGAAGACGTCTCCATGGTCATGTGGCCAGCATGATTAAATGCCAAAAGTGCACGGAACACTGTTACCTTCCCACCAAAGGTGGTCCCTATGTTTTCTACTTGCATTTTTTACCTGCTTTCAAACTGCTAGGTTGGCAGAAGCTGGGACAAGTAACGGGAGTTCACCCTGTTACGCTGCATTAGGGATTTGAACCACTGAACTGCCGACCTTTCGATCGACAAGTTTAGCGTCTGAGCCACTGCGTCCCTATGCAGTATTGCAAGCTAACTCACTACTCACTCCTGGAGTTCAATTCTGAGATGCTCAGAGTTGACTCCACCTTTCATCCTTCTGAGGTCAGTAAAATGAGGGCCTAGATCAGTGATGGCAAACCTTTTAGGGACCGAGTGCCCAAACTGCAACCCAAAACCCACTTATTTATTGCAAAGTGCCAAGACAGCAATTTAACCTGAATAATAAGGTTTTACAGTGGTGGGATTCAAATAATTTAACAACAGGTTCTTCCTAATGACCTGATCAGCATGGCTGGGGGTGGTCATGTGACTGAATGGGCATGGCCAATTCTACGTCACTCATGTGGGTGGTGCCTGTATGAGATAGGCAGGGTTGGGAAGGGAATCCAGGGGTCTCTGGTGGGTTGGGTGAGAGGAAAGAAAAATCCAACCTGTTTGTGTGTGTGTGTGTGTACGTGTGTGTGTGAGAGAGAGAGCACACCGCTGCCAGCCCTGATATAACTTTCCAAAATTGGATTGGATATCCCTCCCTCTCTCTCTCTCTCTCTCTCTCTCTCTCTCTCTCTCTCTCACACACACACACACACACACACACACAGACAGAAGTTAGATCGGATCTCTCTCTCTCTCTCCCTCCCTCCCTCTCTCCCTGCTTTAGGCAGGCTTAGAAAGTCTGCCAGGCTGCAGACACCCTTCACTCGCCCCTTTGCCTGGCTTCCTCCTCCACAGTCTCCTCAGTGCTCACTCACGTTCTCCCTCCCCAATCTAGTTTGACGCAGGTGGCAATGCAGCTCACACTGCCCTTTGCAAGCCCGCTGGTGAGGGCTGGCTTTTTGCCTAACTTTGTCCGGCTGTTAGGGTGGGAAACAGACGGGGGCCTGGGGAGGAAACCTGCGTCAAGCTAGACTGGGAAAGCTGGCTGTGAGAGGAAGAGAAGCTGAGTGATCCAGACCCAGATGTTTCCCGAATGCCCAAAGCCCAGAAGCAGCAACCTCACACTTTCCCCTCTCTGCTAGCCCCCTTCTTCACACAGGATCACCCAACAGCAGGAATAGAGAGAGAGGAGGGGGTGGCATTCCTGTGTGCTGCTGTTTCTGTGTGGCACTCTTCCCTCAGTGCTAGCATCTGTCACTGCCACCTTCTCCCATGAAGACCGTGTTTTAGTTCTAATCTATAAAAAATTGAATCCAGGAAACTACAGACCAATACCCAAGAAAATCCTGGAATAGATAATCAAGCAGCAGATTTATCAGTATCTAGAATTACCAGAAGCCAGCATAGGTTTGTTAATTATCAGATTAATCACTAGATACTGACAGAATTTTCAGTATCTAGTGATTACCAGAAACCAGCATGGGCATGTTAAAAAAGGATATGTCAGACAAAAAGTATTGTCTTCTCTGATAAATTAGTGGATCGGAAATACAGTATATATTTATACTGCATACTGTATAGCAGTGATGGTTAACCTTTTCAGCGAGTGCTGAAACGTGAGTGTGCAGGAGCACCGGAACCTGGAAAAGAGCAGTTGGCCGGTGCGCCTGCATGCAGCGGCCAGCTGCTCTTCCGGGTTCCGGCGCACATGCGTACTGGCCAGCTACTCTCTCTCTCTCTCTCTCTTCCAGCATGTGCTGGCCTGCGCTGGAACCCAGAAGAGAGCAGCTTGCTGCACCGGACTAGCTGGCCGGGGCGTATATGCGCAATGGAACCCATAAGAGCAGCTGGCAGTGCGTATGCCCACAGAGAGGGCCATAGGTTCGCCATCACCGCTATATAGTATACTTAGACTTCTATAAAGCATTTGATACAGTAAACAACAGCCTATTTCTTGATAAGGTAGAACAGTGTGGGATAGACGGTACAACACAGATGGCACATGGTCCTCAATGGGACTACATCAATATTAGGGGTGTCAAACTCAAGGCCCAGAGGCCGGATCCAGCCCATCAGGTGCTTAGATCTGTCTTCCTTGTGAAATGAAATCGAATTTCATTGTTCAAGGATAACATAAAAATAGATTTCTTATTAATAGTTCAATGTTTATATTACCATCTACGTTTTAGCATATGGTTGTGGGCATCTTTATTAAAATCAGCCTATCTACTTTGAACTCCTGTTCTCAGCTTCTTTCATATTATTTTATCCTTAAAATGATTGTACTAAGCTGTAATAACTTTTGTTTAGGAACTTAATTAAGTCTTGAATCTTGGGTTATTTTTTAAATCCAGCTATTTATATATTTGTAACATTTATACGGACTCTGAATACTTATTAAGCCAGATTTCCATCAGCATTTAGGGACTATGCTGTATTCTAATCAATGCATGTTATAGCTAAAATGAGATAGGAGCTTATTCCAGGACATTTTCCCCTGATCTTGCAAACTTGTCAGTGACCAGGTTCAGTTCCCACTTTATATAATTCTGTTAAATCCAAAGGAACTACTACTACCGGTAAACAAAGCCCCTCTGCTCCAATCCTTTCATTGCTGATAAGAAAGAAGTAATGTTCAGGATTAACAAAGGCAGAAGGGAATTGAGTAAAGGCCACAAAGATCCAGTATGACATGATTGATGAAAGAAAGCTTAATAATAAATTGCAATAAAATACTTTATGTGCCTCCCATTAATGTTTCTCTGCTGCTAACTTCCAGCCCTGTTGCTGCCTATAATAAGTGCAGGTTTGGAATGAAAGCTCTCCTCACACAATCAAACCTATGCAGTTTTCTTATGGTCCCATGATCCTGTCAGTAAATTTCCTGGTCTACAATTCAAAATTCTTAGGAAAGATCTTATTTTTCTATTGTTCTCTGTTCCTCTTTCTTATAAAGCTGAAATCTAATCATAATTGAAGAAATAGTCGCATCTCTTTAGCGGTGTTCTCTATTCTGCTGAATTTTCTATTGCAATGCAGACTTCTAATTATATATTTATTATTTGATATATTTTCTCAAGTATACTTGTCATTTCAGGCAAGGGGATAGGAAGTTATTTTAGAAAAGACAATTCCTAAAACTCTGTAAAAGCTATGATTCTCTGTACAGTTATTTTCATGTTTCAATTATGCATTCAGTTGTTGTAATTTAATTACTGACAACAGATGTAGATGACTTCCTCTGTTACCTGCATTAACATTGTGCAAAACATTTCAAAGAGATGCTGGGAAATGTTCAAATATAAGGACAAAACGCTTTTTTTGAAATTACCATTAATTTTAAAATAGCTTTTTTTGTAAGCCTTTTGTATCTGCTTTAAAACTTTGTTCCCAATTATCTCCTAATGCATGAAAAATCAACCATGGATAAGGAGATGGCCCAAAGACGTTCTTAAGAAGCCATCTTCAAAAAAAAACCTTGCAAGAGATGTGCATTCTCTAACAATTTGAAGAGAGATGATTTGTTCATGCTCCTGAATAGCAGTCCTTTGAATGCTTTCAGACCTATTTTCTTATATGTTTTCCTTTAGGCTTGATTTAAAGTATCATCTTAACGTTTCTGAACAGGCTATAACAAGACAAAACCTATCTCTCCTCATACCAAAGCCTCCATTTGATTCAGTTCCCAATGCTATTTTTGCTTTGTTAAAGTCATGTAGTAAACCCTCGTGCATGAGATTAACATGCCCATGTCCAACCAACAGAAGTAGCATTTTGTGACTATAAGGTCTGTAATACAAAATTTCTCCTTTAGCTGATAATAGTTGAGGCATGTTTTCTTTCTCATTATGTAAAATGGAATAATTATATGTCCATTTATAAAACAGCCAAACAGACCTGCTTTGTGGAGAAATGAAAAATAAAAAGCAGTTTTGCTCACCGTCAGAAATTTAAATCCCATTATTTAAAGTGTGCTTATTCCAAAGGAAGTCTAATTCAAGTGCCATTCTTGAAGAGGGAATGTCTTGTATAAATTGTATAAGTACCAAGTTGATAATGTGAGAAATGTCGGCTTGGACCCCCAATTTACATCCACTTTACAACATTAATTTTAATTTTCGGCTGTAAGGGCACACATCTTTTGTCTCTTTAACTACTAATGTTCTTTTTTCTTCACCGCGATTCACTTAAAGCAGCAGTACAGACTGATCATGTGATTCCTCAACATTAGATCTTGCGGGCTAATTGCTTAGGGCCCGGATTACACTAAAGCCATAAAATTGGGAGATCTATGAACTGCGCATCAAGTGAACCAAGAAGATAACAAAAGCACTAGGTATGCATAGTCAAACAAAAGAGCAGTTAACAGAAAGTTTCGATCCCCTCCCCTCTCCCGGAAAGGTCAAGAACTGGCTGGAAAATGCATTTACTTCAACACAGGAATAAATGCTACTTCCCCACTTTTTTTTTTTTTGGTCGTCACCTGGGTGAGAGAAGTCAAACGTTGATTTAGCACCCGCTTTTCTCTATTGGCATAATCCTCACCCTACCCAACAATTACCTAGTAAAACTGGCTACTGTCTGACACTCTAAATACACGACTACCAAACGCTTGTCAGGGTTTCGAAATGCAACAAGCAAATCACTTTCCCTCAAGAGAAATCTGGGCTTGTTTTCATCTCTTTCTACCTAGCATTCGCACAAGAAGCCGCGTCCGGCAGGAGGACAGAAGAAAGCGTGTCCCGTAAAGAAAAAGGAATGTGGGCAATGCCTGTAGACAACAGACCGGTCACTATCGACGGGACTTCAGGTCATCGCAACCAGGACGAAGAGAGACGCTAATTCCCAGCGCAAACCATTCGCCGCTTCTTACGGACGCAGTTCGCCAAAGGTGCAAAATGGGAAAGCCGCTCGTTCGTTCGTTCGTTCGTTCGGGCGGGCGGGCGGGCGGGCGGGCGCGCGCCTGGCCGGCCAGTTCTATTTACTCACCCTCCAGCCACGCGCTCGCTGCACCCGGCGCCTCGCCTACCCGCTCTCCACAACTGCCGCTAAGCACGCCGGCGGGACCCGGATGCACATCAAACCGAAGAAATAAATAAATAAAATGCCCAGCGGAAGTTGAAGGAAGGAGGCGAGAACACACGGGGATCGAGAAGGAGCACAATCCGGACTTCCGCTTTTGGCTTTTCCTACCGCAAAGCGGAAGAAGGCCTGACCCCAGAAGTCGGTTAAGAAATCGAGGGTTTTATGGGCGCGTCACAGCACATGCCCACGAAGCAAACTTTGGACGCTGTTCTCAGGCGTCCTAGATTCCACACACGCAGACACACCCCAGTCGTATAAAATGCGACTTCGACACCTGCAAGGCTGCAGTTGAATGACGGAATGAGTGAGGGAGTTAAAGGGGCCACTGAGGCGGTTGAGACTTGCAATACCTTTAACTTGCTTTAAATAAGAGTTTGGGGAGACGGAAGTGGGAGGGAGAAGAGAATCTAAATCTCCTAATAGCATAACTTTTAACTGACCATAGTGCAGTATTCCAAGGGTTGCCATATGTGCATTTCTATACGTCCCGGAAAGCGCATTAATCGAGCGCCTAAGAAATCCCGAGCCTGGACATCAGTGCCCTCTATCTTCTACCTGGAGAAGCGGGACTATCTCACGCTGGAGGCTTGGTGCAAAGGGTCAAGAAATGCAAACGTGAAGTTGAATTGACGCACGTTTTCTTTTCTTTTCTTTTTTTAATCCAGTCTCTTGAGTCGCCTTTTCAAAACGCTGAGGATTTGAGGAAATAGTCGTTTTTATCTCCACCCCCACCCCTGCTTAGAGAACCTGGGAGAATGGCAATAGATGTCTTCCATGCATGAATGCACCTGCTAAGTTGTCGCCATAGGACGTTGCAGACGCAGCTATTTTTTCTGCACAGATAATACAGTTTTCTTTCCCATTTAGCAGATAAATAATTTGGGATGGAAAAACCCCAAGGTATTTTCAAATTCCTACTTCTGCCTGGAAAAAAAATGATCATCTTTCTACTTTGCTCCAAGAGTAAGCAGCCCAATTCACTATTAGAGTGAATAACCAGAAAGAAAAGCTTACAGTTGATTCCGAAGTATGCCGATCCTTTCAGTTAATTACCATTTAATTAATCATGAATCTGCTGGCAAAGCCCCAAACTGCTAAGATTACTTAACACTAAATAATAAACCAGAGTTCACATGCTGCAGTGACTGGCTTCACAAATCAAATTTGACTGTCAAAGCCAAATCAACCAAGAATTTAGTCATTATTCATTTAACCCCAATTATAATGCTCCTGTAGAAATGCTTTAAAACTCTATAGTCATTGAGATCCTGTGATATTAAAAAAAAAACCATGAAAATTATATTGAAGTAAAAAAATGCAACTATCAGAATTCTTTTATATTACCAGAATCTGAAAATTAAATTCATCTGGAATGTTTGATATCCATTTTATTGTCAATATTTTATTTCTTGCCTATTTATCTGGTGAAATCCAAGTATGCTAATTATAGTCGTGATCCACCAATTTTCCTATATATCTTCAGGTAATTTCCGTAGCACACATCTTTTCAGTGAACATTTTTCTCAGATGTTATTACTCAATTTTCATTCTCATTTTGAATTCAATGTTTTGATAACATCACCAAATACTATTCCTTCTCTTGCTTTCTAATAGGAACAGATATGCTTTAAAAAAGGCAGGTGTGAGAGCAGATACACAATCTTTTTTGTTTTAAAAACATGGGCCAGACTGTTAAAATAGACCAGGGGTCCTCAAACTTTTTAAATGGAGCCAATTCACGATCCCTCAGACTGCGGGGGATGGGGTGGACTAGCTGGGTGGGCGTGGCTAGGTCATGACTAGGTGGATGTGGCCATTTAACAGTCCATTAAACAATGCACACAAATTAAACTTTAATTTGTTTTGCTCCTGGGGGTGTTTTATTTGCTTTTGTTTGCATGTTGCTTTTTTGGTTGACTTTTCTTTTTACTAGATCATTTTTTCAGTTGTTTTAAGAGTCTAGTGGTCCACTTCAGGAAACTCAGTTTTGCAGCAATTCTTCTCCGCCCCAAGGAGCTTACAATCAACAAGTCTCTCTCTCTCTCTCTCTCTCTCTCTCTCTCTCTCTCTCTCTCTGTCCCTCCCTCTAACTCTTTCTGTGTGTGTCTCTCTCTCTCTTTCTATCTTCTGGAGGTGGGGGAAATTCACCGCCTCCAGAAGCATTCTGCAGGCCAAAAACAGGCTAAAATGGCCCATTTTTTTGCCTCCCGGGACAACTGCATGCCCTGTTTTCACCTTCCCCGCCTCCAGAACATTCTGCAGGCCAAAATTGTTGGCCTTACCTTCCAGTTCCAGCCCGCAGGGCTCGCAAAGGTAAGTCCTACGTTCAGCTGAAGGATGGGGGCTGATGTGGGCAGGGCAGCCTCGTGGTCCTGCGTGGGCTGGATTAATGGCTTTGGTGGGCCATATGTGGCCTGTGGGCCGTAGTTTGAGGACCCTTGAGATAGACTATACTTTTTTTATCTGCAAGGTAAGACCAGAATCTGCCCAAAGAAAACAGCAAAATCCAAGGCTCAAAAACATTCCTTCCATCTCGAAGGAATGTTTTATTGTTAGAAACTAACAATAATCCCAATTTAAGTACTGTTTTTAAGCATTTTAAATATTTCAGATAAATATCAGTAGCTTTTATCCACTGGTATAAAGTAGTTAAAGAGTTATTCTGGAATGTGTTGAACTACTATGTAGTACTTCCCCTTTTTTCTGATATATTATTAACAGAAAAAAGGACAAGTACATATAATAAAACAATTTACGTATACAGTAATTTGTCATTTAAAATAAAATTAATAATGGGAAATATATATTTAACAAAAGTTTTGTACCTTAAACTGCACTTATCAACAAGTGATTTGTGAGGCAACCAGTAATACAAAAGTTTCCTGTGCTATTGCAAATAGACAACTTTTGGTCTGTTAGGAGATAAGAAAATCAGACTCCCTGCCTGGAAAATACATTAAAATGTAATCAACATTTTTATAAAATGGATCATATAAGGAGATTGGTTCACCGTCTCGACCACACCAGTTCCACAAATGGTTCGTTCAAAACTTATCTTCTGATATCATTTGTCACTAGCACTGAGGAAATGGGCACTAAATTGAACTAACAAAAGCTCTATAATAATTCAGCAAGGTTATTTGGGAAAGGCAAAGCTGTTAATAGCGAAACCTGCATACAAATTGTTGAAAAAAGTTATATTAATTGTTTACTAAACCTGAATCCCATTGGATTTTTCTTTTGACATTTTTAGAAGCTAATATTGTAACAAATCCTAGAGAAAAATATTGGGTTTGAGTTTCTGCTCTCCAGTTCTGTTCCATTAAGTTTAACAATGTCTTCTAGAATTGGTAAAAATAGTTTTTAGAAAAAGACTAAAAACAAAGAATCAAGTCCATGGTGTTGCTATTTGGCATGCCCAAAATTACTGCCATTTATTTCATAGGAATGCAGCCTGCTTTAACTATAAAAAGACAGTAATTTTACTGAGATGTCAGCATCAGCTCCTTCAATAGTCCAGATTTCTCCTCTTACTCGTCATATAAATTTATTTCATGAAAGAATGATGCAACTCAGCAGCGGAGCTTCTTGGTCTGCGAGACTCCCCCCTCTCGCAGGCTTGGCCCTCCATTCTATCGAGGGCCTACCTCGATGACGGGCTCTGGAGTCCCGAGAGGTGGCATGCCGCAAAGAGGGGGCTGCGGGGTTTTTTAAAATTGTCCTTGTCTAAACTTTTAAGGGGTTTGGGGAGGGGGGAGGGGGGTGGGATTGAAATTAGGGTTGTGGGTTTGGGGGATAACCCACTAGGGGGAGAGTCGGGCTTGGCCAGGACGTCCGGCGGGGGTGGCGGGGAATCCGGAGGGGGTCGAGCTGGTCCAGATTGTGTTTCTACCATCGGTACTGTGTGTGGGAGAGGTAGATATGGCGGGAGCAGGGGGCCATATCATGTTAAGGGAGCACGCGCCCGCTGTCTTCAAGCGGTAGAGTGCTCCGGCCCCCAAAGCTCCACCCGTGCTCCAGGTAGTACAGACCTTCAGGGCCCGGGCCTTCGCCTGATGTTGTGCAACGCCAGGTCTGTAGTAAATAAAGCCCCCCTCATCTGTGATCTTGTTTACGAGGGGGGAGCGGACCTGGCGGGTATTACGGAGACCTGGTTGGGCCCAGAGGGAGGGGTCCCTCTGGTAGAAATGTGCCCACCAGGTTTCCACGCATTCCATCAGCCAAGGCCACAGGGGAGGGGCGGGGGAGTAGCGGTTATTATTAGAGAAGGCCTTAGGCCGAGGGAGACCACTGTACCTCAGACAGCTGGTTGTGAGTCCCTCTTTGTGAAGTGGGGCCATGGGGTTCAGAGGGGTTTGCTGATCACGTACCTGGCTCCCTGCCACGTGGCGGCAGCCCTGCCCGAGCTACTCAACGTTATTGCCGCGGTGGCGGTTGATACCCCCAGACTTATGGTCATGGGGGATTTCAACCTGCCATCCGTGGGTGAGGCGTCTGAGGTGGCTCGAGAGTTCATGGCTTCCATGACGGCCATGGACCTGACCCAACTAATTCATGGCCCTACGCACATTGGGGGAAACACACTGGACTTGGTTTTTGTCTCTGGACAGTGGTTGAGTGATCTTGAGATAGGGGATATAGTCATCGAGCCCTTGTCATGGTCAGATCACTCGCTCCTTCGCCTTGACCTTCGAACCGCGGCACCCCGCTGCAGGGAGGCGGAACCGGTAAGATGGTACCGCCCCAGGCGCCTGATGGAACCTGATAGGTTCCAGAGGGAGCTTGGGCCAATCCCGGAGGTTCTGGCTCACGCCTCGTCTGGGGACCTAGTGGCCGCCTGGGATAGGGCGGCTGCTGGAGCCCTGGACCGAGTCGTGCCTTTGCGGCCTCTGACCCGGCGCCGATCTCGCCTGGCTCCTTGGTTCACCGAGGAGCTGAGGGAGATGAAGCGCCGGAAAAGACGCCTAGAGAGCTGTTGGAAGGCCAGTCTTTCTGAATCTGACAGAACACTGGTAAGATCCCATATTAGGAATTACCTAGTGGCGATAAAAGCAGCAAAATGTACCCATTTTGCTGCTCTTATTGCGTCATCAGATAATCGCCCGGCCACCCTGTTTAGGGTGACCCGCTCCCTGCTCCAACAGGAAGCGCGGGAGGACCCCTTGGAGGGAAGAGCCGAGGATTTTGTTCAGTATCTGTATGACAAAATCACTCAGATTCGGGCAAGTCTGGACTCTGACGGGATAGATCCAGCGAGGGTGACGGAGACAGGTCTTGAGACTGTTATCTGGGATGAGTTTGATCCTGTGACCCCAGATGACGTGGACAGGATTCTGGGTAGATTGAACGCGACCACATGTTTGTTGGACCCGTGTCCCTCCTGGTTAGTGCTGGCTTCCCGGGAGGTGACGCGAGGCTGGCTCCAGGGGATTATAAATGCTTCGTTGGGTGAGGGTGTCTTTCCCGCCGCCCTGAAAGAGGCGGTGGTAAGGCCTCTCCTCAAGAAGCCATCCCTGGACCCGGCAATATTGGCTAATTATCGTCCAGTCTCCAACCTTTGCTTTGTTGCGAAGGTTGTTGAGAGTGTGGTTGCGCGACAGCTACCCCAGTACCTGGATGAAGCGGCGTATCTAGATCCGTTCCAGTCGGGCTTCAGGCCTGGGTACAGCACGGAAACGGCATTGGTCGCGTTGGTTGATGATCTCTGGAGGGCTCGGGACAGGGGTTGTTCCTCTGTCCTGGTCCTGTTAGACCTCTCAGCGGCTTTTGATACCATCGACCATGCTATCATGCTGCACCGGTTGGAGGGGTTGGGGGTGGGAGGCACCGTTTTACGGTGGTTCTCCTCCTTTCTCTCTGACCGGTCGCAGTCTGTGTTGACAGGGGGGCAGAGATCGACCCCGAGGCCCCTTATATGCGGGGTCCCGCAGGGATCGGTTCTCTCGCCCCTTCTGTTCAACATTTATGTAAAGCCGCTGGGCGAGATCATCCGTGGTTTCGGGGTGAAGTACCATCTGTACGCTGACGACACCCAGCTGTACACCTCCACCCCGAACCACCCCAACGATGCCCTTGAAGTGATGTCCCAGTGCCTGGAGGCCGTACGGATCTGGATGGGGAGAAACGGGCTCAGACTCAACCCATCCAAGACCGAGTGGCTGTGGTTTCCGACGTCCCGATATAGTCAGCTGACGCCATCGCTGGCTATTGGGGGCGAATCACTGGCCCCCACGGAAAGGGCTCGCAACTTGGGCGTCCTCCTGGATTCACGGCTGTCTTTAGAAGAACACCTGACGGCCGTGACCGGGAGGATTTTTCATCAGGTTCGCCTGATTCGCCAGTTGCGTCCCTTTCTAGATCGGGACTCGTTACGCACAGTCACTCATGCCCTCGTCACCTCTCGTCTGGACTATTGTAACGCTCTCTACATGGGGCTCCCCTTGAGGTGCACCCGGAGGCTCCAACTGGCGCAGAGTGCGGCCGCGCGGGTGGTTATGGGAGCAACATGGAGCTCCCATGTAACACCTCTCCTGCGCGAGCTGCACTGGCTCCCGGTGGTCTTCCGGGTGCGCTTCAAGGTGTTGGTTACCACCTTTAAAGCGCTCCATGGCTTAGGACCTGGTTACTTACGGGACCGCCTACTACCATCAACAGCCTCCCACCGACCAGTACGCTCCCACAGAGAGGGGCTCCTCCAGGTGCCGTCGGCCAAACAATGTCGGCTGTCGGCCCCCAGGGGGAGAGCCTTCTCTGTGGGGGCCCCGACGATCTGGAATGAGCTCCCCCCAGAGATACGGAGGATTCCGGATCTGCGCACCTTCCGCCGCGAGTTGAAGACGCTTTTATTTCATCAAGCCGGCCTCGCCTAATTCTTCTCCCTTTAAACTGTAAATTTTAAATTTTTAAATGTATTTTAAAATTATGGGTTTTTAATCAGTATTAATTTCAGCCAAATTTATTTAATTCATTTTACTTGATCTTAAATTTTGTATATTTATGTGTTTTATCTCATGGCTGTGCACCGCCCTGAGTCCTTCGGGAGCAGGGCAGTATAGAAATTCAATAAAATAAATAAATAAATAAATAAACCTGAGGAAATGAACTATTGTCCCCTAATGTTTTTCCGATTTGTTCCAATTTGTTCTATGGGATAGCATATACCCTGTTTCCTCCAAAATAAGACATCCCCTAATAATAAGCCCAATCAGGTTTTTGAGCACATGGCAATAAGGCCAAGCACTTATTTCAGGGTTCAAAAAATAAGAAAGGGTCTTATTTTGGGGGAAGCATGGTACATTTGTTATGTGTCTTGAATTTTTCAGATGTACAGTGTATATACAAAGACTTTGAAAGTCCAGTAAAGGAAAAACTAGGGTACGGAACACTTGCAAAGATTTCACTAAAAGAGAAGTCTGGCTAATAATTATTAATATATCAGCTTAGGATTTTCAACCAAAAATTGTAATGAAATAAAATTATGCATAGTAATTCCCATATTATCTACTGAAAAAATACATTTCACACACATCAAATTTTAAGTACTTTTTACTTTTGTAAAAAATAAATATTTTATACACAGAGGCCATGAAGACGTTTACAAGAGCACATTTATAGCTAACATTAATTGTGATATTTAATAGATTTAACAGTACAAGGAAAGTAGTGCTACTTTCAAATATATCACATACAGAAAATAAAAGGCTGTACTTAGTAAAATACAGGCTGTATTTTGACATGCCTCAAAGACGATTAAAAAAACAAACACCATAATTTAGCAAGGTATACAGATCAGTCAGCCAACAGAAATGTATTTATGTCACTTGTCTTCTACTTCTACTATGTTGTTTAGATGGCTCATAAAATTAATACCTTACAGCAACCAATGCAAGAGGGGGATAATTCTAGCAACTTCAAATGTGAGCATCACTTAATAATGTGACAGGCACCTTTTATGATTACACTAGTATAAGTATGAAGCTTATATTCAGATTTAAGTTATCTGTATTACAAAAGGATTCCAGAAAGGAATCCTCACAAAAATAATTACATGGTACCGATGAAAGAGTATATTGCTCTAACCTTTTTGCAGTCCAATTGATCCACCGCTGTTTAGATGTTTGGTGCTGCGCCCAAAGAATCTCAGAATTAGAATTAGTACTTGCAAAATTCAGCAACTCTTGCCATATTCAGAAGTTAAACTTACGAAAGCATTAGGATATATATATATATATATAGAAGAGAAATGTATAAACTTATAACAAATGTATTAGAATTGACCATTTAATAGCTAAAATTATTGTCTATTATTGGAAAAATAATATTGTCCATGTTTAAGATGTAAATTAAAATACAATCAATTAAAACCGTCAAATTTTCAGACATGCCCAAATAAAATATGCTGCAAATATTTAAGCATCTGAATATTTTATATTTCCATTGTCAATTTTACTTGATCTTTTTGATAAATCAACAAATCGCACAAACTGATTACAAAGCTGGACACGACAGAGTTGCTAAATTAATCCACTGGTCATTATGTAAAAAATACGACTTACCTGTATCCAAAAAGTCATGGGAACATAAAGTGGAAAAAGTTATAGAAAATGAGAAGGTGAAGATCTTGTGGGATTTTTGAATACAGACAGATCGTCACTTGGAACACAACATGCCAGATATCAGTTATCGAAAACCAAAACGTACAATTTACTGTGACGTCTTGGGGGGGTGGGGGCACTGTTTTACAGTGGTTCTCCTCCTACCTCTTGGGCTGTACGCAGTTTGTTTGGGCAGGGGGTCAGAGATCCTCCCCGAGGCCCCTCACTTGTGGGGTGCCGCAGGGGTCGGTTCTCTCCCCCCTGCTCTTTAACATCTATATGAAGCAGCTGGGTGAGAACATTTGTGGTTTCGGGTTGCGGTATCATCAGTACGCTGATGATACCCAACTTTATATCTCCACCCTGGACCAACCCAGGGATGCCCTTTCCATGATGTCTAAGTGCCTGGAGGTGGTACGGGTCTGGATGGGTAGGAACAGGCTCAGGCTCAACCGCTCCAAGACAGAGTGGCTGTGGATGCCGGCGTCCCATGATCTAGCTCCCTCATCACTGTTGATGGGAGGGGAGTGTCTTGCTCCCTCGGAAAGGGTTCGTAATCTTGGCATCCTCCTTGATTCACGGCTGTCTTTAGTGGACTATCTAACGGCCGTGAGAAGGGGGGCATTTGCACAGGTTCGCTTGGTGCGCCAGTTACGTCCTTTTCTAGACAGGATGCCCTCCGTACGGTCACTCATGCTCTCATTATCTCTTGGTTGGATTACTGCAATGCCCTCTACATGGGGCTGCCCTTGGGGTGCACCCGGAGGCTCCAACTGGTCCAGAATGTGGCCGCACGAGTAGTTACGGGTGCGGCCTGCTACTCCCATATAACACCACTATTGTGCAAGCTGCACTGGTTGCCAGTGGTCCTCCGGATCCGCTTCAAGGTGCTGGTACTCACCTATAAAGCCCTTCATGGCATGGGCCCGGGGTATTTGCAGGATCACCTCCTACCGGTCTCCCACCGCCCAGTGTACTCACATAGGGCTGCCCTCTCCCGGATCCCCTCGGCCAGACAGTGTTGGCTGGCAGTCCCCAGGATTAGGGCGTTCTCTGTGGTCGCACTGACACTGGAATGGGTTGCCCACCGGACGGCCCCCGACCTCCCCACCTTCCATGCTGCCCTAAAGACATGGCTCTTTCAGCAACTTCCCTGATCTGCCATGGATTTTAACTTGGGGATTTGGGGATTTTAAATTGGTTTTTAATATTATTTAATCTTTATCTATTGTTGGGTTGTTTTATTGTTGTGAGCCGCCCTGAGTCCTACGGGAGAAGGGCGGCATATAAATCTGACAAATAAATAAATATTGACATTGTGGTACCAGGAGATGCCAGAGTCGAAGAAAAAGAACTGGAAAAAATCATGAAATATTGCAACCTGGCCATCGAAACTACATGGCTATCGATGAAACATGTAACAGTGATACCCATTGTCATCTGGGTACTTGGTACCATGTTCAAGAATTTTATAAGATACATCAGCAAATTGCAGCTTCCTGCAATAACACCAGTGGAACTGCAAAAAACTGCACTACTTGGAACATCGTACATCTTAAGAAGGTACTTTGTTGATATCTAGACGCTGGCAGCAACCCGTATCAACCATTAGCACCAGTCAATGGTATTTGTGATGCATTTTTGAATGTTTGGTTGACTGAATTTCATGCTTAATGAATAAAGTAAATAATAATAATATTGCCATCAGGGCCGGATTTAGATGAAAAGAGGCCCTAGGCTATTCCACTTATGAGGCCCTTTCACCTATAGTGAAAGTGTAATTTTAATTTTGCTAACAATTTGAATGTAGGCCCCTCTTGATCTTGAGGCCCTAGGCTGAAGCCTAGTTAGCCTATAGGAAAACCCGGCCCTGATTGCCATCCTTAGCAACCAGTAAGTTGTTTAGCAATTGCTGAGGATTTGACAAAAAATCCAGGCACCCAAAGTAAGCCATCCAGCTGTCGCTTATGGCCCACAGTTTTAATTTAGGATAAACAGCTGCAGATACTAGATTCTCCTCGTCAGAGAAAATAGATGAAGCAAGGTAGTGGGATTTAAGATACTTTTAATAGTACTATATTATACCCCACTTTCATGCCCCCCAGGATATGCGGAGGGCTAAATCTCCTCTCAGACCAGTTCCATTTCCCAATCCATCCCTCATTAAATCAGCATTAGTTGTGGATAAATAGGCACTATTGTAGATATTTGAGGAGAGAAAATTGTTAGCAAAGATGGGGTAGGGATGTTGATTTTTTTTTCCTTAATTTTTTTTAGGAAAACCTCTATATCTGAAGATAAATTACAGTATAAAATCAAATACATTTAAATATTAGAAATACTGGCCATGTTTTCAGAAGTCAAACGAATATGATGTGACTAAGACGCTAAAGAGCTTTTTCTGTCTTCAGAACAAAGGCTAAAACACAAATAAAAGGAAGAACAAAGGCCCTTCATTTTCCTTTCAATGGAGAAAAAGTTAAATAACATTGAGAAATGATAAATAACAGTTAGACATAATAATTAAAGAACACAAAGAAACCCAAGCTGTTATGAGAACCACTGAATACAAAGTTTTCTTTTAAACACATTATTCAAAACAGTGAATTGAAACTTTCAAGTTTAATTTAAAACTTCAACTTTAAGAAAATTACAGTACAATGAGCCTTCATATTCCATGAAAAATTTTGCAATGAGAAAATGGATCTTCTCATGGGAAACACTGAAATGAGTTAAGCAGTTTGTGGTATACTATCCTAGACCCCCTGTCTTGCTTGAAACTTCTTTAGTCTAGCAGGCATAATTGAGCACTATAACTAAAAAATAAAATTAGAAAGTTGTGCTGATGTTGATGAGACAGGAAGAAGCAAGGCAGATGCAGCAGTCGTAATATATAACAAAATTATGCAGATATCAAATGTATGTCTCCAGATATATTAGTAACTATCTTACACATGAAAAATTCATAATTAAACCATCCTATAGACAAATTATTCCTCATTTTTCCCCTCCTCCTCTTCTACTACTACCATGATCACTACTGTTGGATTCAACAAAAATACTAGCAGGTTACAGCATAAAAATATAGATACAGAATAAAAGCATAAGACAAATGGACATATAAACAATTGTAATGTGGTAATAGGCAATGATAATTCCCCAAAGGGAACTATCTATAACTGTATAAACTATATGGAAATAAAAACAGTAAATGAAATCAGATAAATGACTTGTGGTATATCCAAATGGAAAAATGTAGTAATCGCAAAATCTCTGTTACAGATTTATGTACTATGAAAATAATAAAGATGTATCTGGAAATTTAAATTTCAGGAATCATGGTAACTGAGGAGCTTGGCACTGACAGGGCAACTTTTTAAACAGATGAAAAGAGCATGAGCACTAGTTGCTCTCTGCATTTGGAATTTATAAAATGAAACCAATTGTGACTTGGTTTTAGATTGGTGTCTGAGAAATTGGGAAAGTAAATCCTGATAGTTGGACATGTCTTAATTGTGCACAGTGCTACAACATGATTATATCTCCTAACCATTCTGAGAATCAGTTTTTTCATTTTAAAAAATATTTTATTATGGTTCTCTAACAGCAAAATGTGCAACGATTAAAGAGGACCACTATATTAAGCTGATGCAACAAATCAAATCAGATTTGGAGAAATGGAAAAACTTGGCAACTGTCGCTGACAGGAAGAATAGCTACTATAAAAATGAATATTTTACCAAGACTATTATATTTATTTCAAACAATTCCAATAAATAGAATAGAATAACAAGAGTTGGAAGGAACCTTGGAGGTCATCTACTCCAACCCCTTGCTTAGGCAGGACATCCTACACCATTTCAGACAAATGGTTGTCCAACATCTTAAAAACGTCCAGTGTTGGAGCATTCACAACCTCTGGAGGCAAGTTGTTCTACTGATTAATTGTTCTAACTGTCAGGAAATTTCTCCTTAGTTCTAAGTTGTTTCTCTCCTTGATTAGTTTCACCCATTGCTTCTTGTCCTACCCTCAGGTGCTTTGGAGAATAGCTTGACTCCCTCTTCTTTGTGGTAGCCCCTGCAATATTGGAACACTGCTATCATGTCTCCCCCTAGTCCTTCTTTTCATTAAACTAGACATACCCAGTTCCTGCCACCATTCTTCATATGTTTTAGCCTCCAGTCCTCTAATCATCTCTGTTGCTTTTCTCTGCACTCTTTCTAGAGTCTCAACATCTTTTTTACATAGTGGCGACTAAAACTGAATGCAGTATTTCAATGTTCAAGTCTGTCAAGATTCTTCTATATCTTAAGCCTATCTTCTGGAGTGTTGGCTATTTCTGCCAACTTGGTGTCATCTGCAAATTTGATGAGTTCCCTATCTATCCCCTCGTCCAAGTCATTGATGAAAATGTTGAAGGGTACTGGGCCTAAAAGAGAGCCTTGAGGTACTCCACTGCATACTTCCCTCTATGTAGATGCAGTTCCATTGAGGACTACACGTTGAGTGCGGTTGGTCAGCCAGTTACAAATCCATCTGGTGGTGATCAGTAGTTTCCTGGATCCATTTTTTTTTCTTTTTTGAAGATGGGAACTAATCAGCTCTTTTCCAGTCCTCTGGTAGCTCCCCGGTGCTCCAGGATCTCTGAAAGATATAGTTCATTGGTTCTGAGATCTTGTCTGCCAGTTTTTTCAGAACCTTGGGAATGCAATCCATCTGGTCCTGGTGATTTGAACTGGTCTAGGGTGGACAAGTGCTCACTTATCATTTTCTTGCCTATTTTAACTTGTGTTCCTAATCTGTTTTTACAGTGCTATTTTTGATAAGTTCAAGTGTTTTGTCCTTTTGTGTAAAGATAGATACAAAAAGAAAGAGTTAAATAGTTCTGCTTTATCCCTGTTTCTTGTCACCTTCTTGCCACTTTTTCCCATTAATAGACCAATCATTTCCCTGAATTTTTTCTTGTTTTTTACATATTGAAAAAGCTTTTTTTGTTATTTTTGACTTTTGTCACAAGCCTTTATTCATTATGAGCCTCAGCTTTTCTCACTTCATCTTTGCAGGCTCGAGATGTTTGCTGATATTCTGCATTAGTTATGTGCCCCTCTTTCCACTTTTTATACTTGTCATTTTTGTCTTTTGATTTATCAGAGAGTTCTCTATGCAGCCATGCTATTGTTAATCTTCTTCTTCATTGATATTATGCTACATTGGGCTTTTATAATGTCACTTTTCAAAGTTTCCCAGGTTTCTTTGGTTGTTTTACCCTTGAGGATTCTCATCCATGGAATCCTTCCCAAACTCTCTCTAAGTTTATTGAAATTAGTTCTCTTAAACTCCAAGACTCTAGTTTGACTTTGTTCTATTGCTTGTGCTTGCATAATGTTGAATTCCAATATTGCATGATCAACCCCACCCCCCAAGGGTCACTCCACCTCCTCTTTTATTTGGTTTGTTTCTTTTAAATAATTTAAATCCCTCTAGCTGTATGTTACATTTGTGGGTTTCATCCCACCAAGCTTCTGTAATAGCAACAATATCATATCTGCCCTCGTTTACTTGAATTTCTAATTACTCTGTTTATTCCTCATTCTGTGTGTTGGTGTATAGACACTTGATTCCTTTTTGTCTGACCGTGTGTTTCAGTGCTGAGATTCAAATTTTTTTACTACCGGTTCTGTGGGTGTGGCTTGCTTGGTGGGCATGGCTTGGTGGTCATGTGACTGGGTGATGTGGTCTGGTGATCATGTGACTGGGTGGGCATGGTCAACTTGACATCATTCACGTCAAGGATTAGGGTTAGGTTTAGAGTGCCTGTCCTCTCCTCATCTCAAAAGCCTCAACAAGATACAATTTCCCTGTCTATTTATTTACTACTACTGAACATCCAAAATATACTCTTTCATCCTATATATATATATGCCATATGTGTACATACATATTACATAATATAGAGTGTGTAGAGGCACACAAAAAGATACATTATCTTCTATATATACTGTATGTGTATGTATAAACACACACACACAGCTCTTCTAAAACTATACACATTCAACCTAACTTACTGCATTTGGAAAAACACTTTTGCCACACATTTAATTATAACTTCTGTACATTAGAACATTACACATGCCTTCAGATGTTCTTCCCTAGCCCGCATATGAGCCAGAAGATATCATGGATTGAGTAAAATGTGGTGAAAAAACAGAAGATAAAATTTGGCAGGGAAAAAAATCTGGATGGGAATGCAGAAAAAGGAGTGTAGCAAATGTCTGGGTGAAGACCAGAGGTGGGATTCAGCCACTTCGGCCTGGTTCGGTCAAACTGGTTGTTAACTTTGTGTGCAGTTCAGCGATCCAGCTGATCCCACCACTGGCTGGTCCCGCCCCTTGTCCCTCCCCTCCATCCCTCCTTGCCTTGTCCGGCCTCTCCTGAGGCCATTTTGGCATCTCGGTTCTCTTCTAACCAGCCCCCCACCCCCCCCGCGACGTCCGCGCAAACAAAACAAAACCCCAAGGCAGCTCTGACAAGGCACTCATGGGGCAGGGCTGGAGTTACTAAACAGACAGCCAAGCTAAGTGCCTGAAGGACCCCATCCATCACCAGGAGTCCAGGCACCTCAGTGGGCGGCGAGTGAGGCCTTGGCTGGGCTCCTTGGCAGACAATGGGCTTCGCAAGGGACTAATCTAGTGCCCAGAGCCGGATCTGCCCGAAGGAGGCCAGGGGCATCCTTGGGGCTCCTGTGAAGAGGGGCTCAGGTAGGCCTAATCTAATCTGGTGCCTGAACCATTAGACCAAACCAACTCGACAAAATTAAAGCATTTAAAACAAAACTAAATTAAAATATTTAAAATTAAATTTTTAATTAAAACATTTAAAACAAAAGTCCCTAAGATGTAATTGCATCAATGAAGCAATTTGGTATTTATATATGAAAAATCACTTTAGTTTGAGAACCTACTCTGTCAAATTTACATTTCATTTCTTGAACAAATTACAAGTAAGTAGTTTAAGACTGTATGTTGTGTGAACACAGTCATGTCATTTGTAATCCATAGGACAGATGAACCCAGTCAATCATGGCTTATTCCATAAGCAGCTAACCATAGTTCAGCATACTGTGTAAACTCAGAAGTAACATAAAAATCCTCTAATCTTTTATTTATGTTCACGAGTCACCCTAAATTGTGTTGCTGAAGAAATTGAAATTGGCTTGAGTAAAAGATCTTTGACTTATAACCGCAATGACTTGATTCAGCCAACAGATGGCTTAGTGATCCATAGTTGATGATTTGCCTTCTAACCATTTGTTTAGTGATGTTTGAAGTTACATGTCCCTCGCGCTGCAAAATATTCCCCAGAAAAAGTGATTTATGACTGATTTTCACACTTAAGACTGCTGCAGCTGTTATGTATTGATACTTTTGAGCGGGAATTTCAAATCTGCCTACGTTTCTGATTGGCTGACAATCCCTCCAGGATTGTATATAAGGAGGGCTGCAGCCTCTGAGTTTTTGCTGAAGTCTCACTGTAAATTAAAGAGCTGTTGTCACTTGCTTGGTTGTGCCTCTCGTTATTCCCGAACCACTTCATTGGCGACGAAGGTGGGATTGAGGTCACAACAAAGCGAACCAGTGAGACCACGAGCTTCAGCTAGGCGACGAGGCAAACTACAGGAGGCATACCGAACATGTCTGCCTACGTTCTGCCCAAGCCTTTTGATCCGACCCGCGAAAAATGGGTCTCGTACCTGACGAGGTTCGAATGCTCGCTCGAAGCCAGCGACATGCAAGGGCTCTCCGCTAATCGGAAGAGGGCCCTCTTCCTAAGCCACTGCGGACCGGACGTGTTCGAGATGGCAGAGTCACTGTGCGAGCCAATGCCGGTCCAGACCGTTTCCTGGGACATCCTGATGGCCACACTCCGGGCTCACTACGCTCCCGTGCCCTCCAAGTTCGTGCAACGATACCAACTCAGACAGCGCGTACAGCGAGAGGGAGAACCGGTCAGCGCATACATGGCCAGCCTGAGAAAAGCCGCAACCCATTGCGACTATAGAGACTTGGACGATGCGTTGCTTGAGCAACTCATCTGTGGTGTCCGGGACATTAGGCTGCAACGGCGCCTGCTCGCCAAGCCTGATTTAACGCTTGCTGGAGCCCTAGACGAGGCCAGGGCTCATGAAGCCTCCACAAAAGCCACAGAAACGCTGCAGCGTCCGCTGACCAGCAAAGACAACCCCAAGTCTGCCCCGGTGCACAGAGAAGACGCCGGATCCAGCTCGGAGTCCGAGTCGGATGAAGACGTCTTCCGAACGGAGCACCAGAGAAAGGACACTGGCAGCCCTCGGCGAAGCTGTCCCAGCTGTGGAGGGCACCATGACAGACTGTCCTGCAAATATAGGGAGGCTATTTGCAGGCGTTGCGAGAAAAAAGGGCACTTGGCGCGAGTCTGTAGAGCCATTCTGCCCAGAAAACTCCAACCACGTGAGCGCCGCAGCCAACCAGAATCAACGCGCCAGAAACAACCAACGAGAGAAGGCGGCGCGAAAAAACGGCGCGAATTTGAACCTCGAGATGGCCGCAGCATTCACATAGACCAGGCCAGCGCGGAAATCGAGGACAAAGTCAGCACGGTGGTCGAAATCAACGGCAAGCCATGCTCAATGGAGATCGACACCGGATCGGCTCTCTCCATAATGTCTTGGGTGACCCTAAAGACCCTCCTGCCGTCGTTCCGGAAGGACCAGCTCTCCAAACAGAGACTGCGCATCCTAGACTACCAGGGGAACCGAGTCCCCCTCGAAGGCGTGGGCACGTTCCGAGTCACCTACGGAGACTACGAAAGAGACCTGCCACTGACCATCATCACGAAGCAGCTTCCCAGCCTTCTCGGCATGGGGTGGTTCCGAGCCCTCGGCATGGGCTTTACCGGCGTCCACCAGATGCTCAAGTCATCGTTAAAAGACAGTCTCCTGACCGAGTTCCAGGACGTTTTCGGGGACACGTTGGGCAAGTATGTGGGAACCCCTATCTCCCTTAATTTAGACCCCAACGTAGCCCAAATAAGACTCAAGGCCAGACGGGTGCCTTTCGCATTGAAACCAAAGATCGATGCGGAACTGGACAAACTGATTAAACAAGGGGTGTTGGTTCCCGTTGACCATGCAAAGTGGGAAACCCCTATAGTGACCCCAGTAAAGTCTGACGGCTCAATTAGAATCTGCGCCGACTACAAGTGCACGATCAACAAGGCTTTGCAGCCGAGCGCCTATCCGGTGCCGATCGTGCATCATCTACTACACTCCCTGGGGCCCGGAAAATTTTTTGCCAAATTAGACCTGGCTCAGGCCTATCAACAATTACCAGTTGATGATGCCACGGCAGAGGCACAAACGATTGTTACTCACAGGGGTGCATTCAAATGCACCAGGCTCCAGTTTGGGGTGAGCGTCGCACCCGGCCTGTTTCAAAGCACCATGGAGCGCCTTCTGCAAGGGCTTCCCGGAGTGGTGCCCTATTTTGATGACGTTCTAGTCAGTGCTCAGGACGAACGTCAGTTAGGGGACAGAGTAAGGAACGTCCTTTCTAGATTTAGGGAAGCGGGACTAAGGTTAAAGAAAAATAAATGTATGATCGCTGTCCCCTCCGTTGAATTTTTGGGGTACAGGGTGGACGGCACAGGCATCCACCCTACCGAAAGCAAGGTGAGAGCAATTAAGAGCGCACCTGCCCCCAAGACCAAAGCTGAGCTCCAAGCCTTCCTTGGACTGCTCAATTTTTACTCAATGTTCCTGAAGGACAAAGCTACCGTTGCAGATCCCCTACACAAACTATTGGGGAAGAATGTACCATGGATCTGGGGGAAACCACAAGCAGCCGCTTTTGAGGCAATTAAGAGACTTCTATCAGAAGACAGTTTCCTAATCCAATACAACGCAGCGCTACCGCTTGTATTGGTTTGTGACGCCTCCCCCGTAGGAGTTGGTGCCGTCCTGGGCCATAGACTTCCGAACGGCCTAGAGGCGCCCATTGCGTTTTACTCTCGCACCCTGTCAAGCGCAGAGCGAAACTATAGCCAATTGGACAGAGAGGCTCTGGCTGCAATTGCGGGGGTTAAAAAGTTCCACGAATATCTCTTTGGCCGGCAATTCGAACTTGTGACTGATCACCGGCCCTTGCTAGGACTTTTGGCAGGCGACAGGCCCACCCCCGCTGCTCTGTCCCCACGCTTGACTAGATGGGCTATTTTTCTTTCGGCCTATTCATACCAGCTTGTACATCGACCTGGACGGACCCTGGGTCACACAGATGCCCTCAGCCGCTGTCCCCTACCTGACTTACTGACCAATCCAACACCTGAGGCCTCCGTCCTTCTACTGGACACATTAACTTTGGGACCTATTTCCTCTGCCGAAGTGGCTAAAGCCTCAGCCAGGGACCCGATCATTCGTACTGTGATGGGGTGGGTGCTAAAAGGGTGGACGGTCAAAGTGGACGGGGGGGACTATCAAGGTTTTGTAAACAAACGAAACGGACTGTTTACGCAAGGTGGTTGTTTGTTGTGGGGTGATCGGGTGGTAGTGCCAACAAAACTACGAACGAGGGTCTTAGAATTGTTGCACGAAGGGCATCCGGGCATTGTCAGAATGAAAAGTTTAGCCCGCAGTTACGTATGGTGGCCCAACATGGACCAAGTTATCTCTGAGTGGGTGGGGAAGTGCAGACCCTGCCAGGAGTCTCGCCCCGATCCCCCGGTAGCGCCCATCCGAGAGTGGGAGAAACCAAAAGGGCCATGGGGGAGGATCCATATTGATTTTGCTGGCCCCTTCCATGGGCAAACGTTTTTAATTGTAGTAGATGCCTTTTCGAAATGGCTTGAAATCATTCTAATGCCCTCTACCACAGCCGAGGCTGTTATTAAAGCCCTTCACAAGCTGTTTGCCACACATGGCCTACCGGATACCCTAGTATCTGACAACGGCCCTCAGTTCACAGCAACCCTGTTCGAGGGATACTTGGCCGGACTGGGCATCCGCCATGCCCTATCGGCCCCGTTCCACCTGGCTTCTAACGGATTGTCCGAACGTTTTGTAAGAACGGCCAAAGAGGCCCTATCCAGACTAGATAACGGGGACTGGCAGGCCAGGATAGATCAATTCTTAGCTGTCCAGCATGCCACACCATGCACAGCCACAGGGAGAAGCCCAGCAGAGCTCCTCATGGGCAGGAAGCTCCGGTGCGTGTTAGATAGGCTTCACCCCAACTATTCGCACGAAAATTTCAAGGGAGAGACCTCCGGACTAAGACAGTTTCAGGTTGGGTCCCCGGTGTTCGCTCGCAACTATGCCAGCGGACCTCTATGGGTTGCAGGAACCATAGTGGGCATAACGGGCCCGAAATCTTATATGGTAGACGTTGGGGTAGACAGACTCTGGAAGCGCCACATAGACCAGCTGAGAAAAAGGGTAGTCGGCGAAGCAAACATAAATTTAGACATATCCGAGCCTAACTATAACAACTTTCCCAAAACAGCTAACTCAAGCCCGGGTTCGCGAGAATACTTAGCTGACAAGCCCTGGTTCCAGCGCTGCCCCAGCGAGTCGCCACTCCCAACCGGGGATAACCACGCCCCGGACAAAATCCAGGAGGTTCCATTGGCGGAGCCGGGAGAGACAGAAAGTCCCTCCGACCAGCTCGACGCCCCACCAAACACTGAACTGCGCAGGTCAACTAGGACGAGAACTCGCCCTGGGCACCTGCGAGATTTTGTGTGTACTTATGTAAATTTTGTGCCTTTTGTGCCCAGTGCCTTCTGGGAAGGGAGGGGTGTTATGTATTGATACTTTTGAGCGGGAGTTTCAAACCTGCCTACGTTTCTGATTGGCTGACAGTCCCTCCAGGATTGTATATAAGGAGGGCTGCAGCCTCTGAGTTTTTGCTGAAGTCTCACTGTAAATTAAAGAGCTGTTGTCACTTGCTTGGTTGTGCCTCTCGTTATTCCCGAACCACTTCAGCAGCATTCCAATGGTTATGTGATCAGAATTCAGACGCCTGGCAAGTAGCTCACATTTATGGCGGTTGCAGTGTCCCAGGATCATGTGATCATCTTTTGTGACCTGACAAGCAAAGTTAGTGGGCAAGCCAGATTTATTAACAACTGTGTTATTAACAACTGCAGTGATTCACTTAACAGCTGTGGTAAGAAATGTTGTAAAATGGGGCAAACTCGCTTAACAAATGTCTCTCTTTGGAACAAAAATGTTGTACTCAATTGTATTCTTAAGTCAAGGATTACTTGCACTCCAAATGTAAGCACACTGGAACTCATCAGCCAGCATGAAACTGAATCACTACTATAGATTTGCCCAGCAAAGCAAGAATGAGCAATCTTCAGTTTGCCTCCTGTCCAAGCATAATCAACTTCCAGGAAAATTGTGACTCTTATTTGTTCACAACCCACGATCTGAGACCCTTTGGCTTTTCCACAAAGATTACCTTTTCTAATAGATTGTTTTGTGTGTTTGCCTTTCTTCCCTCCAGCACGCTCTGTATCTTACCTTCTCTGCCTTTGGACTGCTCCATTCTGAAAGACTCCACAGAAATGCTCCAGTAGTTGGGCCTGCCTATCTTGCCTTCGTTAAGCTTTACTCTGCCTGACATGCCAGCAGGACACAACAGCCTTGCAATGGGAGGGCACCATTTCAGAAAACTGCTCTGAAGGTATCTCACTGCATAATATAAGGAAGTGGAGTTTACACCTCATTTTAAACAATGATTGCTTATTGGTATTTTGCACAATGAACTCTTTTACACAATGAACAATCATTGAACTCTTTTCCTAGACACTTACAGCAGGAATACCCTGGCCGACAGGGTCCACAGCATGCCTCCTCTGCAGGCACGAGTGGGGCACACCAATCCCATTATGATGGACACTCCTCAAGCAACCTGGAGCCATGCTATTAAGGTCTTTAAAGCAGGGGTGAAATGCTTCCGGTTCGGACCGGATCACCTGATCCGGTAGCGATGGTGGTGGTGGGGTTTGGAGAAGCAGTAGCAAAAATTCCTGCCCCCCCCCCCCGCCTACCATGCCCAGCTGAGCCGCACGATCATCAGAGGCTTTTTTTAAATTTTATTTTTAAAAGCATTTTTTCTACAACTTCTTCTGCCGAAAAAATGCTTTTAAAAGTAAAAAAAAAGCCTCTGATGATCGCGCGGCTCAGCTGGGATCGTCAGAGGCTTTTCAAAGCATTTTTTTCTGCAACCTCTTCCGGGGAAGAGGTGGTTAAAAAATGCTTTGAAAGGCTCTGCCGATCAGGCAACTCAGCTGGGATCATCACAGAGACTTTTTTTTTCTGCAACCTCTTCAGCGGAAGAGGTGGTTAAAAAAATGCTTTGAAAAGCCTCTGACGATCCCAGGTGTTGCCTGATTGGCAGAGCCTTTTCAAAGCATTTTTTTGCATTTGCAGAAAAAATGCTTTGAAAAGTTTTTTTTTTTAAGTTGGCCACGCCCACCCAGTCAAATTACCCCCCCAAGCCACGCCCACAGAACCGATAGTAACAAATTTTACATTTTACCCCTGCTTTAAAGGTAATTACCAACACCTTGAATTGCGACTGGAAGCAAGTCAGCAGCCAATGCAGCTCACAGAACAGTGATGTAACACGAGCCAATCTCAGGGACCCCAAAGGGATTATGCTCCCTGAGGGGCAAATGACATGGGTTTTGTAATTTGTTAACTAACATACTGTATTTTTCGGAATATAAGACGCACCGGAGTATAAGACATAGCTTAGTTTTTGGGGAGGAAAATGTGGGGGGGGAGAGAAATCTGCCTACAGGGTACTCATCTAGCTAGTGTCCTTAGTCTGGTCAGGTTCATCACATTAGTTTGCTGGTTTTTTATCCCCTGCTTGAGGATAAAAAACAGCTTCTAAGGCACAGCTGAGAGGAAGCAGCAATGAGAAAAGCAGGCAAAGTACGGGGGTCGGGAGGGGGGGAGATCGCTTCACTCAGCTAGCGCCTAGTTAGGGCTGAAAAAAAGCTTCTAAAGAACAGCTGAGAGTTGGAGCAAAGCATGGAGATCGCGCCTCATTAAAGCCCAGGGGAAAGTCGAGGGGGCAGGCAAAGCTGGGAAGATCGCTCGCTAATGCCTCATTAGTGCCTCATTAGGAATGAAAAAAGCTTCGAAAAAGCTACATTTGGAGTATAGGACGCACACAAATTTTCAGTCTCTTTTAGTGGGGGGAAAGGTTTGTCTTATACTCCGAAAAATACAGTATTTATTTCGTATTTTAATTTGATTTATTTTCTCTCTTTTAAAATGATGTTCAGGTTTATTAGCTTTTAACATTCCTAAACTGATAAACAAGCTGGAGACTAGCTCCAGATAAGAAAAGTTTGTTAGTACAAATTGGGATCTGGCTTATCTCTTTTGTGAACTCTAAACAACCTTTCTCCTTACAATTTATGCTCCTTCAGGCCTTATTTTAATAAACATGTATGCTATTATCCTGTCCAATCAACTTTTCTCTTTCAGATTTCTTTGTTATGTTAACTATAAAAGAGGATGTAAGCTAAAGATCGGTGTTCCTCTGAATGAGAAGAAGCCCTTTTGTCTGAATATTCTGATAAATTGCAATAAAATGATCTTTCTTTCTCGGTTTGTCTCATTGAAAAACATGCACACTGAATCACGAGCCTGAAAGAGCCATATTTGGCCTTCAACCTTGTAAGTTTTGATTGAATTTGGCCTAAGCGTGCGTTTTTTTCTCCCTCTTCAGTCATTGCTTCTATCTGGTCTGGGCCCTGTAGTCCTTTTCTTTCCTGAGGAAAGGGAGAAGATGCTCAGGAGCTATGCCATGTTGTTGTTTTAAAGACAAATGAAGCAGCATAGTAATTAAACTGATATTTGCTATTTGCTTCTGTTATGATATGCTATACTGCTAGAAATCATTGATTAGGAATTGAGCTTTGTTATTGGCTACTGCTTATATTATTGTCAGAATACTGTCAGAAATCACTTGTTAGGAATTAATTCTAGCTTAGTAAATTGTATACTTGATACTGGTTGGCATTAGTGAAAAGCTTGTTATCTTGCTTCTATGTTTCGCTTCTGTTCTTTGCTAGGCACATCCTTGAAAATATAAAAGAAATTGTTATTCAGGAATATCAGGCCCCATAGATAAAGGAACCAGAATAGGGAGTTTTCTGCCTCATAGATAGTACCACAGTAGGCAGTCACCTGAAAGCATTCTGCTGAATAAACAACTTGGCCAGGGAGGGAATTCGCCTGACACAGGGTTATAGGCAGTGGTGGGATTCAAATTTTTTTACTACTTGATGGGCATGGCTTGGTGGTCTTGTGATTGGGTGGGTGTGGCCAACTCGATGTCACTCATGTCGAGGGGTGCTTCACCTCGCCTGGCCTCTCGTGAGCATGGGGATGCTGCAACAGTCGTAAGCATGAAAAACAGTCATAAGTCACTTTTTTCAGCGCCATTATAACTTTGAATGGTCACTAAATGAACTGTTGTAAGTCAAGGATTACCTGTACTAAATACAAAAAGCTTCTTTGCTTGCAAAAAGCTGCCCTAAATACCAATCATTAGTTTAGAAATGCCTGCAAGCCGGAATTACAAATCAGGCAGGGTGCCAGAGCACCTTGAAGAATCAAAATAGTTAAAATGTAATGATAACTATCAACAGCCAACTCTTGCTCATAAAGTGAAACCCGTTAGCAGAGAGGTCATTTAAGCTTTCCAGAAAGAGCACACCCGGGAGAAGCAATCCTTAGATCCATTTGCACCACTTAAAGATACCAGCTAGTTTTACTCACCTCATAAGATAACCTAAGGAAATCATCGAGATTTAAGGAAAGATCACATTCCCCCCAGAAAGGCAGTAAAAAAAATCAGTGCCAAGCTTGCATCCTGCCTCTTTGAAGTACACCCCAAAAGGACAGTGCCAAGAACCACTAAAGCAGTGAAGGAAGACCCCCCTCCCCAGATAGAAAAAGGACTTTAGATAAGCCTAACTACAAAGAAAGCAATTAACACTAGAATGAAGCAAAGGAGCAAACACAGTAGCTATTGCTTGTTAAACCAATTACCAGAATAAATAGACACAGGAACTAGTCAGATTTCTGAAGCTGCTTCTTTTCAGGAACAGAGATTAACATTTTTCCTTCCAAACAAAGCTGAATAGGGGAAATTATCCCATCAATAAACACAGGATTAAACATCACCAAGCACAGAATTAAATTTCACCAAAAACCAGTTTTAGACCAAAAGTCAGAAAGGGTATGTAAACTCATGTTTGCATGTCAATCTTTGTAGCTAGCCAAGAAACCTTACTGAATGTCATTCATCTTGGTTCCTTGTCATTAAAAGCTTCTTTCCGGCAGCTCTGCTTTGTTATTTCAATTATTTCTTCAAAGTGCTGATCATTGCATCCTGGCTGGAAGAACTCCGTGCTCTGGCACATTCCAACAATCACCCAGTGCAGTTTCAGTGACATATTGTCAGCTTTAGTTGCTCTGTGCTCCCACCACATTTTTAAAGCTGCCGTGCTTCACCTCATGACTCTACCCCCTTAACTCCACCACCCACAGCCATGCAATGCCTCATATCCCCAGCCACACCCATCTGGGCTACCAAGCCCTGATTGATCCTTGGTAGCCTGGGTGGTGACCCTGCTAACAAGCCTCGATTACACCGGGGCAAGGCCTGATCAATTCCAGGTGGCCTGGGCAGTGCCCCTGCTTCAAGCAAGTATGGAGCAGGTATGTACAGGTATGGAGCCGGCCGGTTCCGGCCTGACCACCTGCTGCTTCCTATCCACCTCTCAGCTGAGAGGCGGCGGCAGTCCCAGCGATGACCGAGAAGATAGTGGCCACGGCAATGGTCCCAGAAGCAGCAGGATGACGGAAGCAAGCCAGCGATGATAACAGGAGGCAGGGCGAGCTACCCAGCGAACGACAGGCAGCAAGGCAAGGCTTCCTGGGCAGCTGGTATGTGGGACGGGTGGCGTATTTCTCCATTGTTTGCTGTCCCCACCAGAATGGCAGCCCCAACGCAGCAGGGCTGACATTTCCATCCTTCCAAGGTCAGTAAAGTAAGAACCCAGATTGTTAGGGGCAATATACTGACATTGTAAACCACCCAGAGAGTGCTGTAAAGAATAATGGGATGGTATATAAGTCTAAGTCTTCCTATCCTCCTCCTTCCACTGCTTATCCCCCTCCTTTTTTTTTTTTTTTTTAGCTTTAGGTAATTTACAGTGATGGGTTTTAGTAGCTGGAGAATGATAGCCAGGCCTTACAGTCTGACTTTCCTGTTGAAATATGGCCCAAAAAATTAATCACAAATATCTGAGTCATCTCATGAAATCAACTTTATAAATTTATGAAAAGACCACTACCTATTGTTGCCATGGCTCTGGCAATTCTATAATGTCAGGAATCATGGTAAAATGATGTTACAATCAAATAGAACTCTTAGAATGTGGTGGCCTCCTGCAGCCTCCATATGAAATGACATGTAGATGTGGTTGCTTGGTAACACCATAATTGTTTGCTGGATAACTTCCACTGTTGGCTGCCATATTCCAAGCCTGGAGTCAAATATGCAGCATGGAATATATTGCTGCCTCCACTACCCACCTTATATTCCTTTGGATTCTATTACTGTCTCTTAAGAGTTCAAACTTAGCCATAGAGCTATGTCCCACCTTATGCCGTTGTACCTTAGAAATCCTCAACTGCAGCAGGACTACCAATTCTCCTCATCTCTACCGTGTGCCTAATCCAGAGCCATTTGGCCATGAATATAACTTTGTCATGCTGTGAGTATTTAGGACTTTGAGACAACTCCATACTCCTAAAATTGGGAGGAAAAGGCCATTTTAAAAGGGAGAAATTTTTGTTACAAGTGAGAGGAAAATGGGGCATTCTTAGGTAGAATAAGCATGAAGGTGGAAAGTTGTATATCTCTTGGAAAGTATAGGGCTTAATTATAATGCTTTAGCACATTGAGACTCCTTTTGTTTTGGCAGCCAGTTTGGTGAAGTCATTGGTTTATAAACTATGGTTTAGAATTTGACTGTTGTGAAATCAGCTGAGCATTTTTTTTCATTTCAATTTGGTTTTTGTACAATATATACCATGTTTCCCTGAAAATATGACCTATCCCAAAAATAAGCTCTAGCCTGATTTTTACGCCTGTGCCTAATATAAGTCCTATCCCAAAAATAAGCCCTAATTAAGCCCTGCCCACTGTCTGGTTGTATGAGATGGGGTGACACACCTGTAAAAATCAAGCTAGGGTGAGGGGATGGAGGTGCCTCACGTGCCCCATACTCATTTACCATAAGACCACCACCACAAGGCCTTCTATGCCCTGACACCTGTCGCGCCACTGCCTAACTTCTTCTGTGGCCACTTACCACATGGCTCATCATACCAGTGCTGCCACTTGTGGTAAGATGCTGCAATGTTCTTCGTACCCTGATGCTGCTTGCGCACACAACACAATGCATCACATAGCTTCCTGCTGTGAGTGGTAGCACCAGTGTGATGAGCCACATGGCGAGGGGCCATAGAAGAAGTTGGGCAGTGGCACAACAGATGTCGGGGAGTGAGAGGCCTGGCTGCAGTGGTCCTAAGGTAAGTAGGTAAAACATCCCCTGAAAATAAGACTTGGTGCTTATTTTGAGGCCGAAAATAAAAGAAGACCAGGTCTTATTTTTGGGAAAACATGGTAGATTCAATCATAGATAAACTTTAAACATTGCATAACGTGATTGTGTTCACATGTTATGTGAAGTCAATCATAGTATTCTACAGTACAGTAAACTACAGATAGAAAACCTGCAGATAGAGTTTATATATCATGTATTATATGGATTTGACTGGAAGCGTTGCGGCGAGACAGTTGGGAAATTAGCAGGTTCTGATGAGCTCCACGAAAACCCGGACTGACGAACCGTTGCTGAGGGATCTTCAGACCAGAACCAACCTATAGGGATGGGGAAGAAGGAGAGGCACCTCAGAAGACCAAGAGGAACAGGCAAGTTCCTCAAAGATCAGAGGAATCTCTCTCCGATTCGATGGTGGGGACATCAGCCATAGCAGCTGTCAAAAAACTGGGGCAACCGGACTAAGTATTGTGCAGGAGCGGTGATTGCAACGGAGTTTTTGAAGTTGGGTGAATGACAGCCAATCCATAGGCGAAATAACAACAAAAAATTTTTAAACCTGAAAAAACCCCAGCGTAAAAATAGCGGCTATTGGGCACGGGGGAAGAAAAGAGGATGTAAGCTGAATTTAAAGGGACACAAAACCTGAAAAGTAAATTGACCTTTGAATAAAAGTATTTGGAAAATTTTAAGAATTAGAAGAAGTAACCCCAAAAGTGGTTAAAGGATTGGAAAGAAAATAAATAGATCCTTTTTCTTGAATGAAAAAACAAAAATAAGAGATTTGGACATCAAGCCCTTCAACAGAAGTGCTGTATATCTAAAGATAAATAAAAGGGGGAAAAAGGGGGGGCGAGTATTGTTTAATTTGGACTGGACTATAAAATTGATTTGGTATTTTCAAAGTTAAAAAGAAGAAAAAAGAAGCTAATAAAGACTGTTAATGCAGATTGATACAAAATGGATACTTTGTTAAACAACTAAGAGGAATTGTGGATTGTAGAGAGACATCTTCAGGAGAAAAAAGATCATTGCAATTTGGAATCATTTTGGAAAATTTTGAACTGTATTAGTGATAACAGTCATGAGAACTTTTGGGGAGGATTGCTTTGTCTGCAAGCGGTTTGACTTTGGGGAAAAAAAGGAAAACAATGAAACTTTTAAAACTGGAATAATATCAATACAGAAAGAATAAAATGGCACAGGAAATTAGAGAAATGATGGAAATGTTGTACTCATTATGGAAAGTGGAAATAAGAGGAATAATTACAATGTTACATGGAGAATTGAAACTTGAGGACCCAAAAATTGAGATAGAGCATGCTCAAGCTGATAAGGAAATAAAGACAGAGAAGCAAGACACAGAGACTGAAAATAAAGAAGATAAAAACAATGAGATTAATTTTGGAAAATTAATCGAATATGTGGATAGTAATAATAAAAAGGAGGTTTCTAGAGATTACATTGGGATTAACAATGGAAAAAACAGAAAGGGTGGAAGAGACAAAGAAGGAAAGAAGGGTGGAATAGAAAGAACATAAAAACTTAAATTATTACACTGGGATTAACAGTGAAAAGATAAAAAAGAGAGAAAAAGGATGGAAAACAACAGGAAATGCAGGGCAAAATAGAAGAATCCAGGACTGTGAAATACAGAATGATCACACTGGGATAAGAAAAGGGGAGATAAGAAAAGGAGAAAAGAGAAGAAATTTAGGGCAAAATAAGAGTGTTCAAGATTTTAAAGTGCAAAAGAAAAAAGGGGGGAATAAAAAGGCAAAAATAAAAATGGGAAGGGAGAAAAAGAAGAAGAAATGAAAGAGCAATATGCTGTATATATTTAAAATTGAAATATGAATTGTAGTAAGAAATAAAGGGGAAATCATATGATTGCAAAAATGAAATGAATAATAATGGGAATATTTTTATTTGTATCTTTGAAATTTAGACAATGATAAGGTTTTTTTTTAGAAATATGAATAAATTTAAACTAATAATTGAAATATCTTTAATGGTATATGGTGGCGAAAGTAGAGTAAGTTGTGACTTTGAGTAATATATGAGGAAAGCTTTATGATTAGAGGATAACAGTTAGAACATTTTTAAATTTAATTAGGGAAACTGTAATGATTGAAATATTTTTAATTGTATATTGTGATGAAAGCAGAAATAATTAAGTTGGTTAGGAAGAACATATGGGGGAAACTATTTGTTTTTTTTAGGAGAGTTTAAGATTTGAAAATGAGTAATATATGGGGAAAGCTTTATTCAACTAAGGAAATTGTAATAACTGAAATACTTTTAATTGTTTATTGTGGTGAAAGTAGAAATGGTTAAGTTGTGGTTTGGAGGAACATATGGGGAAAACTATTTGATTTATTATTACCATGTAAACATAATTAACTGATTTATAAGAAATTGGATTGCATGAAAATGGAAATAATTGGAATATTCATGTTCATATTGATTAATATATAAAGGGGGGAAAGGGAGATATCTTATTTATATTAAAATGTTGGATTTGTATTATCAAAAGAAATGTATATTATAAAATAAGTGGGTTTATTATTCCCATAAGAATTGAACAATTGTAATACTACATAATTAACTAATTTGAGGATAGATACGTATAAAAATAGATGACAATGGGAAGCCGTATAACATAGAATAGAAGGGAAAAATTGAATTTGGTTAAGGTTAGAGATGAGAATGAAGGGTAATATTGGTTCTTTAAAAAAATACATGAGAAATAAATATGGCAAAAAGGAAATATAGAAATTGTAAATTTAATTGAAATGACTAAACACTGTTTAAATTTGTGAATTGGCCAAATACTCTGTTCAAGAAAATACATTGTATGTTTGTATGTGTGTTTGTCTAAAAAATAAAACTTTTTAAAAAAAATATCATGTATTGTATGAGAACTGTCTGTTTAATAATTGTTTTGCTATCCACTTCTCTTATCATCTAGACAGAGATGAAATTCAGAAGCCAAAATATTTTTTTATGATTTATATAACTTAAAGGCCACCTTATTCTAAAGTATGGTGTAACTTTGGACTAGTTATTTTCTCTCAGCCCTAAGAATAACATTTTGGTAAACCACTTCCTAAATCCTGCCAAGAAAATTGCAGGTACTTGTACAAGAAGTTGCAAGAAGTCATTAATGACTTGAAGGCACCCAAAAAGAAGAGGTAGCAAAGTGCAATGGCAATATTATAATTAATTGTTGCATTACCATCATTTAGCATGGATATGCTAGCTATAAGTAATGGAAAATGGGATCCAACAACTCTGTAGACCTAATAGTTCTTGTAATTCAAAACATCTGGAGAAGACCTAATTCAAAAATAATCTGAAATAGATATTTATTCTGCACACTAAGGCAGATGGGTATAAAACAGACCTTTGTTAATTAACATATTCAAAGATTAAATTTCAGATCAAGAAAAAAGTTTATTAGAAAAGCCCAAGACAGTTTTTTTAAAAGAAAGTACTGCTTATCAAATAACAAAAATGAAAAATAATTATCAAATTTCAAGAAATTTGTTCACCTATATTATTTAGAAATATATACACCAGGGGCGGGTTCCAAATCCTGTCGCTACCGGTTTGCTCATGGGTGCGGTGCTTCTGCACATGCGCAGAAGCGTCTGGGCAGGTGGACAGAGCCTCCTACCATAGCCGCTACCAGTTCGCCCGACCCAGTGTGAACCAGTAGCAACCCACCACTGATAGGCACATGTATTTATATAAAAATCATCCATGTAGACTCAATAGATGATATCAATATATATTAGAAAGAGGTGACAAAATAATAAAGTAGAACTTCATCTATTTTGATTATATTAAAAAATCAGTTTAGTATAAAGTTTATGGGTCTGGCCTAGAAATCACAAACATCTGAGTTCTAGGCTTCCCTTAGGCATGAAAGCAAACAGCCTTCCAATTTTTATTGATGTATCTAGAGATTGGGAACATATGTGTGGTGATAAAGAAGATGAAGTTATAGTTCCAACATCATTTGCTGTACTTTGATAAGGATATAAACAAAGAGAGAGCATTATATGTGCTTAGATATGTGCTGTATATATGGTCTTAGAAAAATCTTTATGTTCACAAATTTCAGTTTAGTTTAATGTTTGATTTAGTTTTTAACAGAAATTGTCAAGGCAGCTCTTTCCACCAATGTAGAGCCAAGTCAAGAAATACTATAGGATCAGTTTCTTCCTAATATTTCATTTTATAGTCTACTTCTAGGCAACTTGTGACTTTCCAGAAGTGACTGTAACTGTCAGCATCTCTCACTGTTGTTTGAGAAACTTAGAGCTGCTACAGTTTCCCTATTTTTGTGAATAACAAAGATGAGAATGTGTCTAAGGGGAAACATACCTGAAGCTCCTTCCTTGCTTTTCTTTAAACATCTGTGGCTGAGCTTGAGAAAGTTCTGTAGTGGATTGAGTTGTCTCTTGACATATTATCTCCATTTAGTGTGTCAGATTAATGTGATGTTTACTTACACTCTATTTAATGTGTTTGAGGTAGAATGTGATGTTTTTTTCAAGATATTCTCACCTGGCAGTATCCATTTGAATTATATTCTCCTATATTTATTTTTCCCCTCCAGGGATTTCACTGAAAATGCAATTTCTTCCATTGACAAATGGGCGTGGTGGGCCTATCCTTTGACTGAGAACTTGTGAGTATACTCTCATGTTCCTCCTATGTAACTTATGTGGAAGAAATATGCATTTCCATCCCCTTCTTTACTGTGATTTGGGCTTAGATCATCCTTGAGGTAGCTGGATGCAAACGGAGAATGCTCCCTGCCCACTAGACCCTTGATCAGAGGGGTCAAACTCGCGTTGTCATGGCAGAGTCATGTGATGTATCTGGACTTTTTTCCCTTTCACTAAAGTGGGTGTGGGCGTGGCCAGCGCATGATGCATCCGGCCCGTGGGACACAAGTTTGACAGTACTGCCCTTAATGATTATGCATCACAAGTGTCTCACCATTACAAGTGGACTAGTAAAACAGTTAGCATGATGACCATCTTCAACCTCGGTGAAAGGCTGAGATTTTGTCAGTATGTTGTTCTAAATTTTCTTTCATTTCTTTAGGATTCTCAAGAACAATCGCTTGAGCAGGCTGGACAATATATCTTTAGATGGCTTGTTTTTCCTTGTACACCTGTAAGTTTCTGTTTCTAGCAGTGTCTTACTTGTTATCTCCCAAGGTACTGTCCCACTTTTAAAGTGTAAAATTCCTAATGATCAAATTTCTGACAACTAGGGGCATGCTGCAGTTTTTGAATATTAGATAGGTTTGTAATAAAGCCTGAACCCTAGTTATGGATTTAATCCTGAGGCAGTCAATTTGCCAGGTATTACTGAGACTTGGCTGAGCATAAAGAAGGAATGTAGCACCAAGGCTATTAGCAGAATTGCTATGTTTTGGGAGGGAGTTGTGAATAGGTGTTGCCAGGGATGTTATTCAGCAGGTTCTGACTGGTTCTGGAGAACCGGTATCAGAAATTTTGAGTAATTCTGAGAAACATCAAATACCACTTCTGGCTGGTCCCAAAGTGGGGTGGGAATGGAGATTTTGCAATATCCTTCCCCCAGGAGTGGGGAGGGAATGGGAATTTTGCAGTAGCCTTCTCCTGGAGTGGGATGGGAATGGAGATTTTGCAGTAGTCTTCCCCTGCCACACCCACCAAGCCATGCCCACAGAACCAGTAGTAAAAAAAATTGAATTCCACCACTGGGTGTTGCCCCTTAGATAACTGGATATGAATCCCTACTTGTGAAGTTACTTAGAGATTAGATCAGTGAAGCAATATACTTAGTGACAGGCTGTCTCAAACCTATACCAACTGAGAAAATATATTACCTCTCTGGGGCGGCACTGGATCCCGGAGTCTGCAGCTAAGTCTTCCAACCTTCTCGGACTTGAGTTAGCTGTTGTAGGAAAACTTTGGTAGTCAGGGCCTGATATTTCTGAGTACATTTCTGGCTGTCCGGCCAACCTCTTCCTAAGTTGATCGATGTGCCTACGCCAGATCCTTCCATCTCCCACATCCACTGTGCATGATTTGGGGCCCTTTATGTCAGAGATCACCCCGGCCACCCACAGGGGACCCTCTGAGTAATTCCTAGCGAACACCGGTGTCCTTTTCTGAAACCCGCGTAACTTCTGGTCGGCCCCTCTAAACCCGTCCGGGGAGTAGTTGGGGTGCAATCGGTCCAAGGTACACCTGAGCTTTCTACCCATGAGGAGTTCGGCTGGACTGCGCCCAGTGGTTGTACAAGGGATGGCGTGTTGGACTGCTAAGAATTTGTCTATTCGGGCTTGCCAGTCTCCTGCGTCCAGCCGTGCCAGTGCCTCTTTGGCCGTTCTTACAAATCTCTCAGCCAATCCATTACTGGCCGGATGAAACAGGGCCGAGAGCGCGTGCCGGATGCCTTATTCTGCCAAGTATCCCTCGAACTGGGTGGCGGTGAATTGGGGGCCGTTATCCGACACTAAGGTGTTGGGCAGCCCATGGGTGCCAAAGAGTTTGCGGAGTGCCTTTATGACTGCTTCGGCACTCATGGATGGTATGAGAACGATCTCGAGCCACTTTGAAAAGGCGTTGATGATCACCGTAAAGGTTTGGCCATGGAAAGGCCCTGCAAAATCTATGTGAATCCTTTTTTTTTTTTTTTTTTTATTGCAAAAGTTTTACAATTACATTTTCACCCCTTTTTTTTTTCACCCCCCCCACCTCCCTCTCCAAACTTCCCGTCCTCCCTAGCCCTCCCTAACCCTCCCCCCCAGACTTCCCTATTATATACTCATAACTAATAATACTGATATATATACCTGAACCCATCCCTCCCCCTATATAATTTTCCCTCTTTATCTCTTTACATTAAAATATTTCTAATACATTGTTTTCAAATAAAAGCTATTTGGTACTTTCTAGTTTGGTATTTGTTCTGAACATATTCTATCCACCTTTTCCATTCCCATTCATAAGTCTCTTGTGAGCAATCTTTTAAATATGCTGAAATCTTCGCCATCTCTGCAAAACTGGCCATCTTCAAAGTCCATTCCTCGATAGTAGGCAAAGCTTCATTCTTCCAATATTTACCTATCAACAATCTTGCTGCTGTTATCATATACAATATTAATTTTATTTCACCCCGTGTAAAACCCTTAACTATACCCAATAAAAACAATTGTGGAGAAAATTGAATTTTTTTCTTCAAAACATTCTGCATGACCCACCATATTTTTATCCAAAAAGCCTTAACTTTCCTACAGGTCCACCAAACATGATAATACGTAGCATCCAAACATTCACATCTCCAACATTTTGGCTGAACATTAGGGTACATACATGACAACTTTTTGGGATCTAGATGCCATCTATAAAACATTTTATAAAAATTTTCCCTCAAATTCTGCGACTGTGTAAATTTAACATTCTGAACCCAAATTTTTTCCCATGTTTCCAACATCACTGGTTCTTCAAAATTTTGTGCCCACTTAATCATACAATCTTTAACTAATTCCGTTTCTGAATCCCTTTCTAGCAAAACATTGTAAAGCCGTTTAATATGCATTGGACCTTTCTCTCTTATATGTCTAACCAATTCTTCCTCATGCAACATAATACCAGTTTTTTGGTCCTCTTTCCATCTCAATTGTAATTGATTATATTGTAACCAGGTTAAATTAATCCCTTCGTCCAACAGTGTCTGCAATGTCTTCAACTGCCATCTGCCCGCATCTGTAAAAAGAACCTCTTTGTATAAAAACCCCCCGAGTGACATTATATTTGTATTCCACAAGGTATGACCAAGATCCAGCCATAGCGGTATTTTATAATCCCATTTGAGTCGGTGCTTCTTCCAAACTCTCATCAAAGAGTCTCTAAGTATATGACTTTTAAATACTTTATCAACTTTATCATCATAAAATAGGTAAGCATGCCATCCAAATTCAAGATCAAAACTTTCTGCATTCAATATTCCAGCCTTTTTACTTCCAAACCAATCACTTGTTAAAGTTAAAGCTGCTGCATCATAATATAACTGTAGGTTTGGAAGTTTAAGGCCTCCTCTTTCTGGAACATCTTGCATAATTTTCAATTTCACTCTCGGCTTTTTCTCGTTCCAGACAAACTTATTAAGTCCAGTTTGCCAAACTTTCAGTTGTTTATCACTTTTAAGCACCGGAATCATTTGAAACAAAAACAGAAATCTTGGCAAAATGTTCATCTTAACTGCTGCTATTCTTCCAAGTAAAGACAGTTGCAGCTTTTTCCATAAAATCTATGTGAATCCTTGACCAGGGCCCCTGGGGATGCTCCCATTCCCTGACCGGTGCTGTGAGGGGATCTGGCCTGGACTCTTGACAGGGGTTACACTTCCCCATCCACTCGGTGATGTCGTTATCCATTTGAGGCCACCATACATAGCTCCTAGCTAGACCCTTCATTCGTACAATTCAATTCAATTCAATTTTATTTATTGATTAGCCCTTTGGGCCATATCAAGTGCAGAATTACAAAGACAAATCATTACAAAGGTTTGGTAAAACAAATTAAGTAAGATTGGAAAAACTACAATTCCCGTACAATTCCCGGGTGCCCTTCATGTAACATTTTAAAAACTTTTTCCCTTAAGCATAAGGGCACAATGACACGGTCACCCCATAACAAACAATCCCCTTGCATAGACAGTTCATTTTTTTTTTGTAACGAATGCTTTGAATTCCCCGCCCTCAGTCTTTGCTGGCCAACCCCTCGTGACCCAACTCATGACAGTTCTCAGCGCATGGTCTTTTGCCGAGGCTCTCGCTACTTCCGATGAAGTAAGGGGCCCCAAGTCCAAAACATCAATAAGGAGAACTGGTGCCTCTGGGGTTGGGTCTTATCTTATCCAATTCCAAGTCAATTTTGGGTTTGAGTGCAAAAGGCACTCGCCTAGCCTTCAGTCTGATCGGAGATACGTTGGGGTCTAGGTTAAAGGAAATAGGGGTCCCCACGTACTTGCCCAGCCGGTCGTTGAAGATGTCCTGGAACTCCTGCATGAGGTTGTTCTTCAGGGTGCTGCCGCTGGCGCTATGGACGCCGGTGAATCCCATTCCTAGGGCCTTGAACCAGTCCAGCCCTAGGAGGCTCGGTAGTGTCTCACTGACCATGGTGAGGGGTAGCTCTTTCCGGTACTTGTCATAGGTGACCTGAAACGTGCTGACTCCCGCCAAAACTATATACATAACATATAGGAATCTCCTTGCCCTTGCTACTTGATGCCATATGTAGCCTGGCAATGGAGTTCCCCAATTTTATGATTCTGGGGGAGTTCATCCTGCCATCCATGGATCAAAGGTGCCTGGGAGTTCATAGTCACCATGACAACAATGCAGCTGACTCCTTATTACTAACTCAAACCACAGGAGAAGCACATGATGGACATGGTCTCAGGACAATGGAAACATTGCCTGCCGTTGGACACAGTACCGCCAAACACTTGTCATGAACAGATAAGTTTCTGTTAATCCTAAATTTACTGTAGTACACGCTTTCTGCAGGAATGCTAGACTTATTCGAAAATTCCACTCCTGGTGTATAATGGTCCCACTTGAGTTTCAGATGGAAGGGGATTGTCACTGAGGCTCTGATATATGAAATAAGGAAGTAATGGTAGCTTTAGTTTGGATCACACTTATGTAGACTATGTGCAGGCCCCAGTAATTTGAGGGGTACCTGAGAACTCCCAGAAGATGAAGCAGAAGAAAAGATACTTCTGCTGCTGCTGATCATCATCATTATCATCACCATCATCATCATCATCACTTTTGCATTGTCTATCCAATTAAGGATGAAGACCTCTTCTGCATGTTTCCAACCAATACGGTCCTGAGCTTCCTTTTGCCAATTGGGCCCACAATACTTGCTGATATAGTTAATCCATCTTGTTTTAGATCTCCTTCATGGACACTTTTTTATCAAGTGGGATCCATTTTATGACTATCTTGGTCCACCTGCCATCAGTTCTGTTTGTTATGTGACCAGCCCATTTCCATTTCCATTCTTTTACTCTCTTGATGATATTGTATGCTTTCATTTGTTGTCTAATCCATGTGCAGGTCTTTCTATCTTGTCTTGTAATGCTGAGCATGTATCTTTCTATGGCTCTTTGTTCCACTTGTAGCTTTTGTATCAATTGTGAGGTTAGTGTCCAGATTTCACCGGCATATGTTAGAACAGGTAGTACATACTGATTGAAAACTTTTCTCTTCAGACATAGGGGGAGGTTGTTCTTGAAAATTATGCTTGCCGAATGTCTGCCAACCATATTAACAATTTGTTCAATTTCCTTTATTGTATCTCCTTCCATTGATATTGGTTGAGTAAGGTATTCAGTATGTAGTGGTCTACGAAGTCTAGTTCTTCTCCCGATATAATTTTTTTTCTTGCTTTGGTGAATTTCTTAAACATAACTTGGCTCTTTTTCAGGTTTATTTTTAAGCCAAATGGTTCTCCTGCTTTGTGCAGCTCTTGTATGTGTCTTTGTAGCTTTTCTGGGTCTTGTGAGAAGAGAAACAACATCATCTGCAAATCTTAAGTGATTTAAATAGGTACCATTGATTTTTATTTCATCTTTTGCCCAGTCTAGTTTGCGAAATACTTCTTCAAGGCAGGCTGAGAAAACGATAGGTGATATTGTATCATCTTGTCATACACCTCATTCTATGTTGATATCCATTTTAAGATTATTAAGGCAAATTGTCATCATTATTTTTTCATTTATTGATTGTAGTAACTTTATGTAAGCAGTGTCTATACCTTGGTTGAGCAATGCATTAATTATTGCTTGCTGCAATACTGATTAAGTAAACTTCAACTTCTGCTGATTATACTTAATCGTATTTCTCTGTTCCTGTCTACCTGAATAAAGCTGTCAAGGTTCTATCCCATGTCTAGACACTGGGGCACGGGAAGGGGTCTAGATGATGAAGAATAAATTTGGCTCAAAACCACCAAGACCGAAAGGTTTTGGGCCCACAAGTCCTAGAACTAGAGATATTTCACCTATAACTCTGGACATGACTGTCTTACTTAGATTCAGTGTGCAATCTGCTAGAATGGGGGTTGCCAACCTTTCGGACCTCAGGGACCACTAAATTCATAATTTGAAATCTTGCGGACCACTAATAAGAATTTTTTAAAAAGAGAAATAGTATTTAGTGCAATATAAAAATGCAAATAATTTTTCTGCAGACTGCCAAAATTTTCTCACGGACCACCAGTGGTCCATGGGCCACCGGTTGGTGACTGCTGTGCTAGAAGACAAGGTGTCGGTTTTGACCAGGTGCAGCCTTTGCGGAGTTTCATCTTGTGCACCTATTCCTGGATCAGGGAGACCTCCTCATGGTCACTCACTTCTTAGTAACTATGCATTTGAATTATTGAAATGCCTTCCACATAGATCTCCCTTCAAGAACATCCAGAAGCTTCCATTCAGAATACATGACATGGGTAATTATGAATATTGCTTGTGGTGCCCTTGCAATAGTTCTATTCTGTGAAATGCTCTGGGTCCCTCTAGTATTCCAGATGCAAATCTATCAAATCTTGCATGACATAGATCCACAGTATCACCTTCAGTATCACCTTCTTACAAGATATCTGCTCTTCCCATCCCACATATACCAACAGGAAGGGCACATTCTAAGTCCTTCGTCTAAAACAATGTCACCTTGTGAAATCAGGAGTCCCATATATTTTGGCTCTTAGGCTTTTAGAAAATAAGTTGAACCTGGCTCTCTACCCAGAATTTGGGTCATGATGAGCAAAATTCCTATTAGCAGAATTCCTATTTATTAGGATACAACACATTGTATTACTCCTTTTCCCTCCTACTTTTCCCAGAAGAACAACTGTGAAGTGAATTCGGGGGGAGAGAGAAAGGGAGGGAGGGAGGGAGGGAGAGAGAGTCAGCTTTCATGCTTAAGGTGGAACTAGAACTCATAGTTTCTGGTTTCTAGCATCATGCCTTAACCACTAGACCAAAATGGCTGTATGTTGGGGCTATAATTCCCCATGTTCAATGTTCTACTTGCTGCCATGACTAATACTACTGCAAACATGAATTAAGTTATAAAGGGGTGGATGGAAAAACAATGGCACAAAGAAGTTTGGTGTATGTGAAGTGCTGTGCCACTCACATCAATGTACCACACATTGGCTTGTTATCTTTTATTAAAGCTAATATTACAGGCTATCAAATAAATGAAAAACACATAAAGCAACTATGAGAGATGAAGATAGAGTTGGACATTTTGTTTCAGCTGTGTGTGCTTTTTTAAACAGGGATGTTTCATATAATCAAATCCAGACCATTGAGACAAATGCATTTGACCATCTTCCATTTCTGAAATCTATGTAAGTCATTAAACAAAAAAACCCAAACCAGTTTAAACTATCATGGAAACTGGGGAAGGAGATAAATTGAAATTGAATGCTGTTAATTCTCCCAGTTGTGTATCTATCAATGACATTACTGAAAGGTTAGCTATCCCACAATTTTTTAAATGGGGAAAGAGAGCTTGAACTCAAGTTTGAAAGAAGCAGCTTTCTCCCTAGAGGATGATCTATAATCCCAGGTAAGACCAGATGACTCTTTGCATGTTCTGCATGTTCTAAGACAGTGATGGCTAACCTTTCTGCCATTGCGTGCCAAAAGCTGGGAGAGTGCGGGGTAGTCGCGCGTGTGTGTGTGCCCACACCCATAATTTTATGTGCCCTCCCCCCCCATGCATGCAGGCCCCCCCCCCGCTCCCCTCGCTTTTGGCATGTGATGCACGGTGGGCCTGGTAGGTCCGTTTTTTGCCCTCCCCAGACTCCAGAGGCTTTCTAGGAGCCTGGGGAGGGCGAAAACAGCCTTCCACACCCCCTTCTGTTTGCCAACTTCTGGTGGGCCCAGAAGGCCCAAAAATCAGCTGGCCAGTGCATGCATGCATGCTGGAGCTGAGCTAGGGAATGTTAGCATGCCCATCAATATGGCTCTGCATGCCACCTGTGGCACGCATGCCATAGGTTTACCATCACGGTTCTAAGAAATACCCTAAATGAATTTGAACTGAACTCTGGGATCAAATTGGATCAAGATTCAGCTCTAGGCTTGATTATGAGTGCCAGACCTGAGTTTTCATAAGTGGGAAAACGCTACAGTGCTTTTGTGGAGTTACAGAACTGACTATGAACTTGGAATCTAGTTCATAGTAGAGAGTCAAAAGAACATGAACAAAGAGAGTTCATATAGAGTCAAAACTATATTGCTTGCAGAGGATTTCATTTGCCCTTTGAATCATGAGCTCTGCATTCCTATTAAATAATGATAGTCCATTAATAGCAGTCCAATCCTAAATATGCATTGGAGCTTTTGGATTGAAGAACTGGCACAGTAGTTGGAGGAAGCCTGGAGTGGTTGTTTAGAAGATCAAAATGGTATTATCCAATTACTTCATTGGAAAAAGGAAGATGTAACCTTCATATGTGGCTGCAATGCAATTCTCACATCCCCATTCAATGAGGAAGGAAAAAAAGTTCCTGTTGTTCTCCCTTGCTTTATGTGTTGTTGGAAGATATTCTACATAGCTCTCTTGCTTCAATTTCCTTTCCAGCAATCTCAGTGGCAACTGTATTTTGCGTATAATGGAAGGGACCTTTCAGACCTGGCATGGGATGCTGTTTCTATCCAAGGTGTAAGTAAAAGTGAAACTCTTTCAGATAGTGGGTGAGACAGATGATTTCTAAAAATGGGGCACAAAGTCTCCGCTAATGCCTGCAGGAGATTAACAGGCTTGTTTGACAGATTTCATCCAAACACTACTCTTTTGAAGGATAGCCTCTGAGTAGGGACAGCCAACAGTTTCTAAATTGATCTCCAAGCCAGATATCCTGATCTCCAAACCTACCAGACATATCTGGGCTATTTTTTAAAATATTGTTATGATTTTACACCTCACTTTTCCAATAACACAAGTTCTGCCTATAATTATTCCATACTGCTTCCTTGGAGTAAGTAATAACTAGTATTTTGTGATAAATTCTTACTTAACTCTACAAATATGCATCAGATAAGTGGAGACTCATTGCACTCCTAGCACACAATGATCCTTCAATTTATTGTTGCTACAATATGTCCTTAAGGCAAGTCACCAAAATACAGTGACAGAATTTTAAGATAGCCCTCTGAGATACTATGGATTTTCTCAGAAACCTTTTTTTTTCATGCAGTGTTTTTCATACAACTCATCCTTAGAGAGGGAAGGGCAGAAAAGATGCCTCCATATCACTTTTTAACCTTAACTTTTGACAAAAAGATAAGTGCTGTAGTAGAATTCTTCACAAATTTAAACCTATACTATACTAACCTCATTCTCAAAAATCTGCGAGTAAAAAATAATTTAATTGGGATGTATTCCATGAAAACAATAATCTCTCAACTTTAGCTAGTATTAAATTTATTGTTTAGTCCAGGGGTGAAATCCAGCAGGTTCTGACAGGTTCTGGAGAACCGGTAGCAGAAAGTTTGAATAGTTCAGAGAACTGGCAAATACCACCTCTGGCTGGTCCCAGAGTGGGGTAGGAATGGAGGTTTTTCAATATCCTCCCCCCAGGAGTGAGGAGGGAATGGGGTGGGGAATGAGGGATTTTGTAGTATCTTTCCCCTGGAGTGGGGTGGAAATGGAGATTTTGCAGTATCCTTCCCCTGCCATGCCCACCAAGTCACACCACGCCCACCAAGCCATGCCCACAGAACCAGTAGTAAAAAAAAAAAAGAATTTCACCATTGGTTTAGTCTGTAAAATTTGAGAAATAGCCTTTGATGGAATAGGATCATTTTGGGAGAAGACCAAATAAGGATTTAAGTAGGAGTACATATTTGTCTTATGAAGAAAAACTATAAGAATAACTTATAGACAATGGGTTATGTTTGTCCCAGTGCCAGGATGGCAGTTTTGTTGTTAGAAGAACAAGGGTCTTAGAGAAGAAGGAAAATTGTAAGGCTAAGTAAGCAATATATTCTTTAGGAAGGATTGAACTCCTAAGTGATAAAGTCACCTCATCTTGTGTAGTGGATGTGAGAGATTTGAACATTAGGAACAGATGGTTTAATATTAAATTTGTCTAATGGATATCATGATTGTTAGGTGATGGGAAAGAGACAAAAAGGCTGTGAAAAGGGTTCACATCAAAAAGAACATTGGGTATATTAGTGTTTTTGTACCAATACTAGACTCCTCTAAGTCAAAAGTGTTTAAAACATTGTATTTGGTTTAGAATGAGGACATAAATCTATTGTGTAGAATGGAGAAAGAGAGCATATATGCTCATTCCTGGATCTGACCTTTATATAAAGAACAAAAATGGGTGCACTGAAAATTCTGCTGTTCTTTGTATCAAGAGCAGCATAGTCCGATGTGCTAAAAAGACTAGATTTCTCCAAAGAATCACTATGGATATGGCTACAAATATAAATTAAATCTAGGGATATATTATCACTTACCTGATAAAAATGTTGAGGTGTCAGTAAGATGTTGAGTGAAATAAAGAAGGAACACAAAGTAGAAATTGTAATTATTAGACTTCATACATAGTACTGGATATTCATGCTTAGGCCATGATAAAGAAAGTAAATTTCTAGTTTTCCTACCCTTATTCTTATTAGTCTTGGAACCCATCATGGGAAAGATTAGCCAATTTTTAATCTTTAAAAAATGCCCATAATCTACACAAGATTTTATGGAACAAGTAGAGAACATTGGTCACATTATTGTTACATTTAACATACATGAAATCATATTGACCTCAAAGATTGCTCAGAAATGAGAGACTAGTAATAAAAAAAAAAATCTTTCAAATAAATTTGGTGGTAAAAGGAACCTGTTCTTCAATTGAGTAGAAAAATAGAAAGGGAAAACAGGAACAGATGGACAAGCAGAAATAGATTTAGGACACCTGAAATGTAGCATTGCATCTGGTGTAAAATAAACCAGACAAATTCCTTCCTGTAAAAAGAAGCAAATATTAACTTGGATAAATCTAAAGGAAAATGGAGGAAAGATCCATGAAAATTTTTAGTCTTGAAGACTTAGTGAATGTTGTTGAGTATAAGAATATGCCAGTTTTTTGACTGAAAGGGAAAACTAAGTATGCCAGATAAATATAAAAAGTAGAATTCAGTGGAAATGGGTTAACACGTATATTGCTTCTTTAAAAGAAATCATAGGGCCTAAGGAATTGATGATGAATAAATGTGGATTAAACACAAAAGTAATTAGCCAGTATGGAAGAGATAATGTAGAGATTGTTTAGACTGAATGAGAATTGAAATGCAAAGCAAAATACATGAAGAAAGAGGACTGGGAGAAAAGGAAAACATGGCTGGATGGAATTGATGAGGATCTCAAAAGAGAGAAGTGAAAAATAATAAAGGCCAGATAAAAGATGGGTATAGGTGTGATGAAAACAAAGATACTTGACAAGGTAGAAAGATACAGTGAGATAGCAATAGCACTTAGACTTATATATCGCTTCATAGTACTTTGACAGCTCTCTCTAAGTGGTTTACAGAGTCAGCCAGGGGTGGGTTTCAGCAGATTCTGACCAGTTCTGGACAACCGGTAGCGGAAATTTTGAGTAGTTCGGAGAACCGGTAATAAAAATTCTGACTGGCACCGCCCCCATCTATTCTCTGCCTCCCAAGTCCCAGTTGATCGGGAGGAAATGGAGATTTTACAGTTTCCTTCTCCTGCCACACCCACCAAGCCATGCCCACCAAGCCACGCCAACAGAACCAGTAGTAAAAATTTTTGAAACCCACCACTTGAGTCAGCATATTGCCCCTTAACAATCTGGGTCCTCATTTTACCCACCTTGGAACAATGGAAGGCTAAATCAACCTTGAGCCAGTGAGATTTGAACTGCCCAACTGCAGCTAGCAGTCAGCTGAAGTTGTCTGCAGTACTGTACTCTAACCACTGCTCCACCTTGGCTCAGATAAAGTAAATATGCTGATATATACTGGCTTTATATTTCTTTTTTCTGGTCTCCTGCCTATAATTTCTTTTGCTTATTACTTCTTCTTACTAGTAGGATTAGTAATTAATAATAATGTTATTTAAAGACCAAAAGAAAATGTAATTTGTTGCTTGTTTTCCTATTTTATTCTGCTACTCTCAATTTTGCAAAACTGATAACCAGCTCTTTCTTTCAGGATTCTCAGCCATAATCCACTGAGAGAGATTGAGGATTCCCATTTCTACAGATTGCCTTCAATGGAATTCCTGTATGTGTAAAGTTGTTCTTGGCTTTATTAAGGGTTTGTTTACTCTGGAACAAGTATTCAGCATTTTTTCCTTGGCTTGGGCTATTATATCTGAAGATCAGTGTGGCCCTCAATTAGGGTTAGGAAAACCTAGGTTCAGATTTTCTTACAGCCATGAAATTCATAGCATAACCATGGACCAGTCATTAATTTTTAGCTGTTAGTTGTCCAGATAGCCAGCCACATAAACAGGCTGAAGAATAGTTTGTATCCCTAGGCTGAATGAGAAATAACATCATAACTATGTAGTATGATGGACTGCAGGGCCGGTGCAACGTGTAACATGTTCACACTGGGGCAATAGGACTGGGTGTTTTGTTAATATGATTTATTGGGTTAGGGATTTTCTGTCTTCACTGTGAGTTGTATTGTGTTGGGGGGTGTGCACTGAGAGAGTTCAAACAATCTCATTGTACATATGTTGTGCACTGACAATTAAGATTTGAATTTGAATCAGGAAAAAGATCCCACAAGAAGATTAGAACTATGTTTAATTGAGACTGCCAGGTAAATAGCCTTGAGGTCTCAAGGAAAAGATTATAACTGTTCAATAAATAAATCACTTCACAGTGATTTTTGTGAGGAGAAAACAAAATAGGCATGCATTATGTGGATATGTAAAAAAGAGGAAAAGGAATAAGGAAACACTGTATATATTGTTTTTGCAGTTGGCAGCATTTAATTACATTAATGATAGATTTTTAATCTTGGTTCCTGGATCTCATGCCTAGGCTGGAATTTATGAATTAATCCATCGAATTACATGAAGTTGCTTTAATTCTATGTTTGTTTTTGTGTCAATACATGGCAAAAGGAATCATCCCAATATATTTTGTATCCACTGGAAGATTGCAGTCAAATTGATTTATAAAGATAAATTTTAGACTAAGCATTGAAGCTCAAGTCTTGTTCTAAAACAACAGTTAGTATTTTTATTTGGTGTGAACTTATCACAAGATTGATTTATTCCCTTACAACCAAAGCCTTGTGAGGTAGGATGACTGAAAATGAGTGACTGAGCCAAAATCACCCAGGGAGTTCAGACAGTTAAGTGGAGACTGGAACTTGGGTCACCCAGTGCCCAGGCCAGCCCCTTAACCTCTATACAGGGGCTCCTGACACTCCTATGGAAACCAATGCCAACAATCTCAGTGATAAGCTGTGATTATTTAATAGCAAGAAAAATCTCTATGTGTATTTATTTTCTTATTTTAAGCATTGCTTCATGTGTGGAGGACTGATAACCTGGCATTTGAAAATCAGCTTCCATTCCAGCTTTGCATGATGAAGAGTTGTGTACAGTATTGTTCAGCAACAGCAGTCCCTTTCCTATCTTCTTACAGCAGCTGATCAAATCATTTTATTACTTTTAAATTACCATATTGTTATTTGTGTCCCTTTCCCCAAAGAGCTCAGAACTAGTAACTGGAAATAGTAATACTTACTTATTTTATATTTGAACAATCCAATCAGATAAACTTGAATTCATAACACTTAAATTGGTTGTTAAGTATGAAAAATGGCTACTGAACATGCATTGTGTTTGTTCAGTGCACTAAACTGTAAACAAATAGGCTGGAATTATAGATCATCCTTAGCCACAAAAGCATAAAGTAAGATTTAAAATAACCTAAGTTTTACCTATTCTGTGACTGAAGATGCTCGTTCTTTAACTTACCTATTAACTGTTGTAAACCTAGTCATAAAGGGATAACCAATGAGATGAAGTCTCCCATTCAATTTCATGACTGTATTCTCCCTGGCTTTGTTCTGCAAATTGTCTGCCTATCTTTGGGAAAGTCTGCATGTCCTTTTTTGCAGGGACCTTAGTTCTACAGAAATAACTCAAGACATTCTACAGAATTTGCTCAAAATTTCCTTGAAAACTCTGAAAACTATGTAAGTACTTTGAATCTTTTTCTGTATCTCCCAAGGACAAAATGAAATGGACAAAATCTTACTGTCCCGTCCTCCACACACACACACTTCTGAAAATGGTAGTTTTGGCAGATGTTTCCTTATGGGAAGCATTTTACTAATATTAAAACTAGTAGCTCAAGTAGCTCAACTATTCATATTTCCTGACAAGGATGCTCAATTATCATGGATTATGGATATGGTGGTTGTCCCAGAACATTTTCTCTCCACAATGCTTTCCAAAATATGCCAGAGTTCCTTAGAATCTACCAACTAAAGTTTATTAATGTAAACATCAAACTGGCAGCTAAGGTTCCCTTGCAGATAGCTTGTACATTGTAGCCAATCTTTCTCTCTCACAATATAACATGAACTTTATGTTGCAGAAAAATAAGAAGCTAAGTTTCGAGATCGAGAAAAGCTTTTTTATTTTGGCCAAAAGGTTCAGACATGCATTCTATTTACATTCTGAACAAAAGACCTTCTTTAAGACACGTATCTTTATAGTAATGAAAAACAGGAAATGTGAAATAAACCTCCTATGTGTTAGGCTCTCCCCCTCCTCCCATTATTGCCTGAACAGGAAGATTAGTTAATTTCTTGTGGTTTGACTTCTTGAACTCTCCAACTGTAGAAAGTGAGTTAGCTCTGCGGTTTAACTTTTTGAACTTTGCAACGTTCTCAGAGATCCTCCAGGCTGACCCCGTATTATTTCACTCTTATATCCAAATATCATTTTACGTCCTACCTTAATAGGTAAAGGGGGAGGGGGAGTGTTAGAGAAAAGTTATTTCTCTATTGCTGTGCCTATTAATGGCTTTTGGAATGGACAGATACATAAGCCAATCAGAGGGCAGCTAATAGGTTTGAATCTCCCGGGCTTTTATGTTCCCTCCCCTAACTGTCACAGTTGGCAGTATAAAAGGAGATTCTTGACAGAAACCCTTGCTCTTCACTCTTCTTAGCTCTTCCGTTAGACAACTCTGAACAGTTTGGAAGTCTGTTAGAAGAGCAGTTCTGGTGGCTTACAAGACCATTTCTTCTGAGGAAGAATAGTCAGAGATAACATCGCTTAGAGCGAATAGATATAGATATAGAAATATAGCTGACAGGATAATTAATCATAGTAATTAAGTGCTGTTTATTACTTGAATAGATATTGTTATGTTTTTATTATATAAATAAAAACATTTACTGTTAACTGCTTCAGAGGTTCATGTGTTAAAGTAGAAATTCTTAGAGATAAAGGTTTATGGTTCATTGATTTATTAACCTCCACAACAGGGAGCAGGGACATCCATGGAATATTCCGTTCATGTGCAACAGTGAACACTGATAGGGAGTTTAGGATTAGAAGCGGCCTACAAAAATACGTTTAGTACATATTGACTTTGTGGCAGGTGTGTCTGGAGGTCTGGAAAAGACTAGTTAATATAGAAAGTAATCCTTAAGATCAAACCACAGTATAACTCTTAAATTCATAGAAATGTAGAAATTCTGTCTTACCCAAGTAGCCTACAATAATATTGTCTACCACCAATTTGGAGCCTCCCAATAATATTGTCAACCACTAATTTGGAGCCTCCCAAGTATTTGAACTTCAAATCTGGCTGTTTATCTGTTTTGGAGCTCACGAGGAGGGAGAAAGTTGATTTACTTTGGTTGTGTGTATATAACATTGAATGATGAACAAGCCAATCATACTTTAGCCTAATATATTGCACTTCAGAATTGATTATTAAGATATTGAAGTAGTAAATAGCTTCTGCCTTTTAGGATTAATTATCAACAGTAAAGGAACTAGCCATCAAGAATGTCTGTGAAGATTCTTAGTCATCCAGGTCATGATTGTCCCAAAAGTGGTTTTTCGAGAGGACTTTCTGGTTTTTCTTTGAAGATATTTCACTTCTCATCCAAGAAGCTTCTTCAGCTTCTTTTCCTCTTGAAAAAGCACCTTTAGAATTGCCATCAAGAAATTTGCCATAGACTCCCACTCGGTAATGGAACAATGAAAAGCTTAGAAAAGATGTTCTGATGCTGTGATGTGTCTACATCTACAAAGAATATCTTTTCATCTACAAAGATGAAGTGAAAGTTGGACTTTACAGAAATAAGGTAGAAAGAATGTTGATACCTTTGTACTCTGATGTTGGAGAAACTCCTGAGAATATCACACTAACAGATAACAAGAAATGGATCACAACACAAATCAATTCAGAATTTTCACTCATGTCTAAGTCCATATTATCATATTACGGACATATCATTTGAAGACCCAGCTCCCATGAAAATTCTTTTTTTAAAAGTTTTTTTTAATTTTTCTACAAACATAATCATTGTATGAACAGCGTGGGACCAGAGTTTCTTACATTTTAGTAGAAATAATATAATGTTCTTCATATTTAATACAATTAACAATCTTAAAAACTTTTAGTAATAATACATATTTTGTTGAATTATAATCTTTCCTTAATTATTTAGTATTTCAAGATATTATTTTTATGCCAATTTCCATATTCTTGATATCACTTCTTTTGCTACAAATACAATACCAATAATCATATTTGTTGTGCTAAAAAATCTTATATAGTTCTAATAGTAATACACAGATTTAAATTGAATTATAATCTACCATTTATCTCCTTTCTAATTTTTTATTATGCTACTGTCATATTTAAAAAATATCCCCTTTCTAATAATATTTTTACAAATAAAGCAATGTTCATCTTAGTTGTGTTTGACAAGTTATACAATTCCAATAATAATATTACACGTGTTTAATCTTCCATTATCTTATTCAATAATCCAACATATTATTTACATACCAATCAAATTCTACATATCCTTAGAATATTAATAATCATATTTGTTAGACTTATATAGTTATACTGATAATACCCATATTTATATTAAATTATAATCTTCAATTTTTGCTTACTCAATATTTCTTTTTACTATTTTCATAGCCCTCACCATATTATTCAAACATCCAAAATTACCAACATTAATAGTCTAGATTCCCTTATTAATTCACCTTGAAAATATATATTGCATTAATCCCCCTTTCTCTAACTTCCAACCCTATTTTAACTTGTCTCACTATTATTTTTAAGAAATATTCCCTTTTATACCCTCATCTCTCACCCGCTTTAAATCCTTGATTTTCCATTTCTTAACTTGTCTTCCATATTCCTCTCTTGGATCTTCTTTACCTGCTTCCGCTACTTGGCCAATCCTCTTAAATATTTTTCCCTTCTCTGCCCTATTCCATTGTCTAAGTTTTAAATTATCTACTCTTACCCCTGTTTCTGTCCCAAAAAAGTCTTCCTGCAGTTCCAGTTCCTGTTTTAACTTCCCTTAAAATATTTCCCCCTTGGTTTATTTCACCAATCCTTCTTATTTTTATTTTTATCTCCTTTTTGTCATGTCTTCTTACTTGTTGTTTTGTCTGTTCTGCTTTTCCAGCTGCTCTTTCAGTTAGCCGCACCTCATGAGCATCCTGATTTCTCGTCTTTTGTGTCATAATTCCCAGTTTTTCATCTATTCTCTGCATTTTATTCTTGATCACCTCACATCTTCTTGTCAGTGTCTTTAACACCCTATATTAATGAAGCAATTTCTTCCCAAATTCCATTCATTCTTTATTTTTATTTGTTTGTTTCTTTTTAACCAACAGTCCAATCTTATTTTCCAACCTAAAAACACTTCTCAGATTATTCAATATCCATTGTCCAAAAGTCTTTGTATCCCAAAATTAAATCAATCTGTTCCTCTAGTAATCCAAAAGTGAAACCTTCATAGATCCCTCTGCCAAGTCCATCTTATTTTGAGGCTTTTAGAGGTCTTTTTTTTGTAATAAAGTATTTTTAATCTCGCATTTGAATCTCCACAAGCCAAGTCTTTCCAGAATTTGGGGAATATGTTGTACCTTCTTTTGACAGCAGGTGGCACTCTTGAGTCAGATTTCAGTCTTAACATTCTTTATCCAATTTTAATATAATATTCCAAAATTTAACTGTAGTATTAGCTTTTTATATAAATAGCGCCAGCATTTTAAAATGCCTATCCAATGCCATTTCCTGTCCAATTTGAAAATCCAATCTTCTGTATTTTCTATTTTTTTTCTTTAATTCTTTTCTCTTCCGTTTCAAAGTAAACTTCACTCAAAGTAGCCAGGTTGCTACCACTTTTAAAATAGTTATGAGTCTCTCTTTCCTGAATATTCTTTTGGCTTTACACTTTAAATGAAAAGGATTCTTCTCACCCAGTTCCAAACACTGTTCACCAATTCCACTCCAGCACTCTTCTTAGAAGTTAAGCTGTCTCCGGCTTTGTGACAGCCATCTTAGGCTGCCTCTTCTCTCATTGTGGCATGGAGGAAGCCCCGGGGCACTACAGGTGAGTTGCGATCTCCCCTGGAACCTCACAGGTCACTCCTCCTTAACTTTACCTCCCCTCCAAGGAGGTTTTTGGCTCTTTTCAGAGCCCAGAAACAAGAAGCCAGCATAGGGGCAGAGAGCTCCGTTCCGTTGCAACTGGTAACGCCACAATGTCATTTCCCCTCCCTTGAAAATTCATAATGCTGGGAAATGTAGAATGAAAAAAAAGGGGATGAGCTGCAGAACAATGGATAAACTATATTACTGCAGTGATTGATGTATTGTTGGAAGACCTGAGAACCCGAAAGTTCTCATCCAAAAGGTTCTGAACCCATCCTTCAGAAATTCTGGCTATGTGGTTGATAAGAGTTGACACCAACTTGATAGCACCTAATCAGTTTTGTGCATATGTAGTCTGTACAATTGCTTTATGAGTCACAGTGACATGTGAGTCCAGAAAATTTATTAAATTAAATTTGCTATGGAGAATGTGCTGTGAACACAACTACTGATTCATAGTAGCTTTACAATTTTAAATGTTTTCCCAGTTCCATGTGAAATTAGCAGGGATTGAATTGATGTGTATTTTTTTTTTTCATTTTCAGTTATCGCTATAATGCACAATTTCATTCTTTCCCCTTTCCCTTTTGAAAATTACAAAAATGTTTTGTTTCTTTTTTTTATATTAAAAAGTTTTATAAGAAATACAAACATTTTCTCTCCCCCCACCCTTTCCCCCTCCCCCCTTCCCCCCCACCCCCCTCCCTAGACTTCCCAGAACAGGCACAGGGTATAGCATTCACAAACATAAAGCTAAGATATGCTAACAAATTATTGCATTCATATTCTCCCTAAATCTTACCTCCTTATAACTCAAGAACTATAAACATAAACTACTTAAAAATATTTCATTCATAAACTATATGAATCTTCTTGTTCAGATACTTTTTTTGCATATAGTCAATCCATCTTCTCCATTCTGATATGTATCTTTCATTTGAATGATCTTTAAGATATGATGAAATTTTTGTCATCTCAGCCAGATGCAGAACTTCTAATGTCCATTCCTCAATGGTAGATGGATCTTCCTTCTTCCAGTACTGTGCCACCAGTAACCTGGCAGCTGTTATTAAATTCAAAACCAACTTAGTCTCTATTACAGTACAATCCGTGACTATTCCCCCCCAAAAAACCTGTGGTGTAAATTTAATTTTTTTCCTTAAAATATTTTGAATAATCCACCATATTTTTATCCAAAAAGCCTTAATTTTTTTTACATGTCCACCATATATGAAAATATGTAGCATCTTCACACTCACATCGCTAACACTTGGGTTGTAAATTTGGATACATGCAGGCTAGTTTTTTTGGGTCTAAATGCCATCTATAAAACATTTTGTAAAAGTTCTCTCTTAAGTTTTGAGCTTGTGTGAATCTTACATTTCTAACCCATATCTTTTCCCATGTATCCAACATTATTGGTTCACCTATGTTTTATGCCCATTTTATCATACAATCCTTGACTAGCTCTGTTTCCGAATCTATTTCCACTAATACATTATACAACCTTTTAATATGCATTTGACCTTTATCTCTTATTTGCTTTATCAAATTCTCATCCTGCTGCAAAATACCAGTTTTTTATCCTCTCTCCATCTGGCCTGCAGCTGACCATACTGAAACCAAGTCTTAATAATTCCTTCTTCTCTTAATTGCTCCATAGATTTTAATTGTAATCTAACTCCTTCCTTATAAAGGAGTTCCTTATATGTAAACTTATCTTGTTTTTGCTCCAAATTTATATTCTCTATCGCGTGTCTGGGTACTGTCCATATTGGTAACTTATCCTTTAGTTTATATTTATACTTTTTCCAGACACGCAGTAGAGCATTTCTTAATATGTGACTTTTAAAAGTCTTATCTACTTTCTTATCATACAATAGATAAGCATGCCGGCCGTAGACCAGACCATATCCTTCAATATTCAGTATCTCTTCCTCCGTTAAATTTATCCAATCTGTAATTGCTGAGAGGGTAGCAGCTTCATAATACAATCTTAAATTGGGCATTTTAAGACCACCTCTTTCTCGGGTGTCTTGCATTATCTTTTGATTAACTCGTGGTTTCTTCCCTGCCCACACAAACTTGTTTATGCCCTTCTGCCATTCCTTTAAATTTTCATCTTTTTAAAGTATAGGTATCATTTGAAAAAGAAATAAAAATCTTGGTAAGATATTTGCGGCTATCCTACCCAGCAAAGACAGTTGCAATTTCTTCCAATTTTCCATCTCTTTCTGTATTTTTTGCCATAACGGTTCATAATTATATTGATATAATTTCATATTTGCAGTCACAATATAAACCCCTAAATATTTAACCTTCTTAACTATTTTGAATACTCTTAACCTTTCTATCTCTTCTTTCTGGCTTCTGTCCATGTTTTTAGCTATTATCTTTGTTTTAGCTGTATTTATTTTAAAACCAGATACTTGTCCATATGAGCAGATTATATCCATCAAGGCTGCAATTGATTGTACCGGTTGGGCTAAAGTAACCACCAGGTCATCCGCAAATGCTCGTAATTTATATTCATGCCATCTAATTCTAATTCCCTTTATTATATCAGTCCCACGTATTTTATTTAATAAAATTTCCAGCGTCTAAATAAACAATAACGGAGACAAGGGACAGCCTTGCCTTGTTCCTTTTTCTATATTAAAATTGTTGCTGTTTGTTTTTGATATATTGCCTTAATAGATTGTGTAAAATGTTCTCCAAATTGCATCCTTTCTATTAGTTTTAATAAAAATTGCCAATTCAATCTGTCAAAAACTTTTTCAGCGTCCAAAAAAACTAGCACTGCGGGAACCTGGTTGTTCCTTCCCAAATACTCTAATAAATTAACAATTTGCCTTACATTACTTTTCATTTGTCTTCCATTTATAAAACCAGTTTGATCATGATGAATCATTTGCTGCATAACTGTCATTAATATGTTTGCTAAAATTTTATCAAAAATCTTATAATCTGTATTTAAAAGTGAAATCGGCCTATAATTTTTAGGATCTGTATAGTCTTGCTCATCTTTTGGGATCAGCGATATAAATGCTGTCTTCCAAGTTGGAGGTACTTCTCCTCCCTGTTGTATATTATTGAATAATTCCATCAGTGGTTCCACCATTTCCTCCTGTAAACTTTTATAATAAATAGCTGTCAAACCATCCGTTCCAGGAGCTTTACCCACTTTCAACTGCTTAGTTGCAAGCATAATTTCCTCGGAAGTTATCAATTGATTTAAGCTATCCCTCTGCTCTTTTGAAGTTATACAAATATTCTCTTTCTGCAGATATCTATCTATATCTATATCTTGAATTTTATCACCAATATACAGCCTTGAATAAAATTCTAAAAAGGCTTTTTTAATCAATTCTTGCTCATAAACCTCCCTACCCTTATATTTCATTTTCTTTATTGTCCTTGCTTTCTGCTTTTCTCCAACGCGCAGCTTGGAGAATCCAAAGCTTCGGGTTGTTCAATAGTCGAGTAGCCTACACTGAGTGTGTTCCTTTAAATTTTTCCTCTTCAGACACGCCCACTTGCTCGACAGAGCCTCAGTTTAGTTCACTCAGTCGAGCCTGTGACACTGTCTGAATATTTCTCCAGTTATTCTACTTGACTATTGTTCCTTCTGAAGCTTTGGAATTTTCCTTGAATTAGAAGTTCTTCATTAATTTGGACTATCTGGCAGGGGTGAGTTGCCTGGGGATCCAGGCTGCCTCCCCCGCTGTTTCCTTCTTCGCTTCCGAAAGAGCCCCAATACACATTCAAGGCTTGCGGACTTTCACTTGCCGCTCGGCATGTGGGTAGGCTCCCCGGCTTGCCGGTAATACCGCCCCCGCCATTGACTTTAACCTTCTCCGGGGCGGTTTTAGAGCGCAGCCCTGCTCTCAGCGGCACGCTCTAAAGACTTGTGTATTGCATCGGCGTCGGGATTGCTTCTGAGCGATTGCACGCTCCTGACAGCAGAGGCCCTGCTCTCAACGGCCCGCTCTAAAAACTTGTGGATTCCAAACCGCAGAGGAAATCAGCATGCCGCTCCTTCTTTGCCGAGCTTTGGCTTCGTCTGGCGAAAGGTCTCGGCTTAACAATTGCTTGGACTGTTTTGACTTGCGGCAAGTGCTGGGAGTGCCCTTCGGACTCGCGCGCCATTCTATTGCCTCAGGTGCTGGGAGCGTTACTTTGACAGCTCGCGCCTTAATTTCCTCAATCAGTTGGCGGTTTCTGTTGGCGCGTCCCTCCTCAGCGGCTGGCTGATCGCCCTTCTCAGCAGGGTCTGCCCAGCGAGAAGTAAGCAACGGAATCCAGCTCCATTTCTGTCGCTTCCTGGCTGCAGTACTAGTTTGGAGGCCTTCTCCTTCTCCTTGACATCCTCGCGCCATTTTTCTACTGCCTACTTTCCAGACAGGCAAACGGCTACCTTTATCTGCCCAGCAACAGCTCCACGCAGGCGCGGTAGCCTGCTAGAAGCCAACAGGCAACTGTACTTTCAAACATCCTTTTTCAGCCACCCTATTCCAAAGTGACTTGGCTCCTGGCTGTACCCTTGGAATTGTCTTACCTGTTCTTCCTTTTTCTTCATCCAAGTTGATTGGTCCTCAACTCCCTTTAAAAAAATAAATAAATAAATAAATAAATAAATAAATAAATAAATAATTTTTCTTACACTTACCTTGTTCATTGGCATTCGCCCTGACTATGGCCGAGCGTGAGCCTTCCTCGGAGCTTGAGGATTGTCCAAGCTCTCCAGAACCTCAGCCAGACAGGCCAAACAGGAAGACTAGGAAACGTTCCTCTCACGCATCTTCTTCCTCTGCGGCTCCGCCCTCTAAACGGTCGAAGTCCTCAGCTGCTGCAACGAAGGATGCTTCCAGGAGACACAAGGCCCTGGAACGACAGTTCGAAAAAGCACGCAAGTTATCGGATAAGGCCTCGCATTCCCGCCAGCCGCCTCCACTGTCGCCTGTGGTGGAGACAACGGTTCTGCCCCATCAGCAATACCATCAGCTGTCCCATCAGCAATACCAGCAGTTACCGCAACCATCTATCTCCCTCCAGTCTGAGCCACCTCAGCCTTCTACTTCCCACCAGGTCCAGCCGGGTGGCCCTCTTGACTTGTCTTGCGGTACCTCCCGTCTTCAGAGAGCTCAATCTGAGGCAACCTTTACTCCCACAGCTGCTGGCTTGCGCACTGTGGACTTAGCGCCTCCTCCGGTTCAGTATGATATCCCTCGCCTGATATCCGAGACTGTCTCCCGCACCCTGGCAGCGAACGTACAGCAGCCAGTACATTATGCTACCTGGCCTCAGACGCAATACCCTCCTCCTCCTCTTCCCCGCCCGTCCCAGCCGTCTACCTACCAGTATCCTTCCGCGGGGCACCCGGACACATCGCATCGTGCATACGGTCACTGCGGGGAGTCATCTTCGGAGGATGGTGACTCTGAACTCCAAGATTTAGAGTTCTCCGAGGATGAAGACATGCCTCCAGAGAAACCTACGTTTTCTGGCCTTTTCAGACTGTCACTATTTAAGTCTCTTCTGCATAAGGCCAAGCTGGCTACAAAGATGTATGATCCGGCCCCGCACTCAGATCAACCAGGGCCTTCTCAACCGCATGAGGCATTGTTCACAGCGCCCAAACACGAAGCTGATTTCATCCCGTGTCCAGAGTTGTTCTCGGAAGTAGTTCAACGTTCCTGGGCCTCGCCTTCCTCATTGCCCGCCCCTACGGGCCTGGACAAAAAACTATATTGTTCAGCCCCTTGCCTTCAGGAACTACTGCAGCTACCAACGGTGGACGCCCCAGTGGCCAATCTGACTTCGTCATCAGTAATCTCCAATGATGTAGCGGATGGTCTTCGCTCGGAGGACCGGAGAGCAGAATTTACTTTCCGTCGGACACATAATGCCATGGCATGGGCGGTCAGAGCGGCTACTTCGGCTTCATACTTCAGTCGGGCATCCTTAATATGGCTCCGCCAGCTTCAGGAGCGCCTCCCTCCGGAAGACACACGTCTCCACCAGGATGTAAGCAAGCTGGTGGCGGCGACAGAGTATACGGCGGACGCCTCCCTTAATGCCGCTAAATTTGCATCGCGAGCCTTAGTGTCCTCTGTCACTTCTCGCCGTTTGCTGTGGCTCAAAAACTGGAGGGCTGATGCAAAGTCCAGGTGGCGTCTGGCTTCAACGCCCTATAAGGGTTCCCGACTCTTTGGGGACGCTCTAGACCCCATCCTTGTAGAAGACAAGGATAAGCGGAAGGTCATGCCATCCTCTTATAAGAGAGCAGAACGTAAACCCTCGTCCTATTCCACTAGGCAGCCCTTTCGGTATGACGCCGGACCCTCTGGGTCCTTCTCCTCCAGACCTTACTCGCAAGGATTCGATCGCTCATTCGATAGACCTTCCTTCAGAGACCGCGGACGGAAGCCCCCAACCACCAAACGGCCCTTCCGAGGTACGGGCTCCCGTGCCTTCAGAAGAGGAAAATGACTACATCCACCTTCCCATTGGCGGCCGTCTGAGACATTTCCTCTCTCAGTGGGAGTTTTCAACGACGGACGCCTGGGTGCTCCAGACGATCCGCCTAGGTCTCACCCTGGAGTTCCGCTCTCGTCCCCCCCCATTTTGTACAATGTCCTCTCCCGTCCAATCTAGCCAAGCGTCAATTAATGGAGGCAGAAATCCATCACCTGCTCCACATACGGGCCATAGAACCGGTCCCCCCCCAACATCGGGGGACCGGCTTCTACTCAATCTTTTTTCTGGTTCCCAAAGCGTCGGGGGGTTACAGGGGCATATTGGACCTCAAGAGACTGAACGAGTTCATCATATATCATTAGTTCAAGATGGAGTCTCTTCGCTCAATCCTAGCTTCCATTCGATCATCGGATTGGATGACCTCTATCGATTTGAAAGAGGCCTACCTCCACGTACCCATACGACCGTCCCATCGTCGTTTTCTCTGCTTTGCCTACAACACCCGGCATTTCCAATACAGGGCCATGCCCTTCGGCCTTTCTTCTGCCCCCAGAACCTTTACGAAGCTCCTGGCTGCAGTGGCGGCCCACCTACGTCAACAGCCAGTGCGGCTCCACTGCTACTTGGACGATATCCTGGTGCTCTCTCCCACTCCACTCCGGGCCTCCCGAGACCTGCAGATAGTGTGCCGCTGTCTTCGTCAACACGGCTTTTCCCTCAACATTCCGAAGAGCCAGTTGCAGCCCACTACGCGGATCCTTCACCTGGGAACAGTAATAGATTCAGTGAGGGGCCAGGTGTTCTTGTCAGCAGATCGATGTTCCAGTCTCCAGTCCTTGACATCTCAAGTCCTGTCCTCCCGGGAGGTGACATTACTGATCTTGTCCCGCCTGCTCGGCAAAATGATATCCTGCCTGTCAGTCGTCCCTTGGGCGAGGTTTCACTCCTGCCAGCTGCAGTGGTTCCTCCTACCCTTTCAGAGGGCCAGACGGAGCAACTCTTCCACACGAGTATCCCTTCCGCTGGAGGTCTCTCGGTCCCTCCTCTGGTGGTCGTCCCCGAGTCTGCAACAGGGCTGTTACTTTCAGAATCTACAGCGTCTGCTAGTGACAACGGATGCCAGCCTGTCAGGTTGGGGAGGTCACTTTCTCACTCACGACGCCCAAGGTCTGTGGTCACCAGAGGATCGCCGCATGGGGATCAACTGGCTGGAGCTTCGCGCGATCCGCCTCTCACTCCAACGGTTCCAGCAGTTCGTGTCAGGGCATCATGTCCTGATACGCACGGACAATGTAACAGCAAAGGCACATGTAAACCGTCAAGGGGGAACCCGTTCGGGACCACTTATGGAAGAGGCAACTCTGCTCCTGATGTGGGCGGAGGCGCATGTTCTCTCCCTAACAGCAGAACACATTGCCGGGACCACGAACATCAGGGCGGACTGGCTCAACAGGCAACATCTGGACCACACCGAGTGGTGCCTTCACCCCGATCTGTTCGCTGAAATTGCTCGCAGATTCGGCATGCCTCTGGTCGACCTATTCGCCAGCCACGACAACACGCACCTTCCCAGGTTCTTCACTCGGTACCCGTGTCCTCAGGCAGAAGGGGTCAACGCCCTCACCTCCCCCTGGCCCAGAGGTCTCCTCTACGCCTTCCCCCCTCTGCCACTCCTTCCTCGCCTGATTCGCAGGATAATAGCGGACAGGGCCAACGTCATTCTTGTCGCACCCCATTGGCCACGGAGACCCTGGTTCGCGGACTTGATGGACCTGTCAATAACACGGCCATGGCGGATACCAGGGGACAGGATCGTTCTCAGCCAGGGGGTCGTGCTGCACCCAGAACCCCAGTGGTTGCAGTTGACCGCCTGGCGTTTGAAAGGATCTTGCTAAGGAGAGGCAAGGTACCCAGCAATGCGATCCCCACTATTCAGGCGTCCAGGCGGCCGTCTACGTGCCGCATTTACAATGCTACTTGGACTTCCTTTTGCGCCTGGTGTGCCAAGTCTCACCTGGACCCGACGTCCGCCTCTGTTCCTGAGGCTCTGGGATTCCTCCAGGAAGGCCTCGATAAGCACCTCGCTCCTAACACTCTTTGTCGCCAGGTTGCTGCACTAAGTACTGTTCTCTCTTCTTCCGCTAATCTTCCTCTCTCGCAGGACCCTACGATTCGCGCCTTTCTACGAGGAGCGGCCAACCTGCGTCCTCCAGTTATCCATCGCTACCCGTCCTGGGACCTGACCTTGGTCCTTCAGGCCCTCATGCATCCTCCATTTGAGCCTCTCGCTTCGATCAGCCTCCGGTTTCTGACACTCAAGGTGGCGTTCTTGGTCGCAGTTACTTCGGCTCGCCGAATATCTGAACTTGCGGCCTTGTCTGTGAGAAGCGATCTCTGCATTTTTCACACCAATCGTGTTGTACTGAGACTAGACCCCTCATTTCTACCTAAAGTAAATTCCGCTTTCCATCGAGCCCAGGAATTGATTCTCCCGGACTTCTGCCCGGAACCTCGACATCCTCGAGAAGAAAACTGGCACCTCTTAGATGTCCGCCGGGCCCTACGCAGATACATTAAACGAACGGAGCATTTCCGAAAATCTGAATCGCTCTTCATTTCCTTTCTGCCCACCACCATGGGCCGGAAGGTTTCTTCTACAACAATTGGGAGATGGCTCAAATCTTGCATCTCCAGGGCTTATTCAGCTAGGAACAGACCTGTTCCGCAGAGGATACTTCCTCACTCTACCAGGAGCACCGCCACCACGGCCGCCTGGGCCACCAATGCGTCCGTCTCCGACATCTGCAGGGCGGCTACCTGGTCATCCTTGAATCCCTTCATACGGCACTACAAGGTGGACTCCTTTGCCTCGGCGGAGGCGTCCTTTGGTCGCCGCGTGCTCCAAGCTGTATGCAACTCTTCAGACGACGTGCAGCAGCCGGTCTCCCCCCCTTTCTGAACTTGCTTGGGTACATCCCGAAGCTTTGGATTCTCCAAGCTGCGCGTTGGAGAACGGACGTTGCTTACCTGAACGTCCCTTCTCGACGCGCAGCTGGAGAATCCAACCCTCCCAACTTGGCTGCTGTAGAATTTCTGCCTTACGCTCTACTGCTCCTTCCTTCGTGAACAAAACTGAGGCTCTGTCGAGCAAGTGGGCGTGTCTGAAGAGGAAAAATTTAAAGGAACACACTCAGTGTAGGCTACTCGACTATTGAACAACCCGAAGCTTTGGATTCTCCAGCTGCGCGTCGAGAAGGGACGTTCAGGTAAGCAATGTCCGTTTCCTTAACAAATATGCCAATCACCTACCTGGTTTATTGGCGTTACAAAAAGTATTATGTTTTGCATATTGTAAGTTGGTTGCCACTTGATCTGTTATTAACATATTAAACTGACCCTTCAGTAAATTAATTACCTCTTTAATTTTCTTATCTGTTGGGTTGGCTATTAAAGCCTGTTCCTGTTTATTAATCTCCTCTTCTAATTCTTTTCTTTTTGCCCCGTTTCTTTCTATATTTATTATTCAAATATATCAAAATTCCTCGCATGTAGGCTTTACTTGCATCCCATACGATTTCCATAGATGTACCCTTTTGCATATTCATAGCAAAAAACTCTTTCATAAATTTTTTACACTCTTTTACATTTTCTTCGTATCTAAACAAATTATCATTTAACCTCCAGGACCTCCCAGGCCCTTTCCCATACTCCAATTCCATCCAGACTGGACTATGGTCTGTCAATGTTCTTGAACAGATCTTCGTGTTCTTCACCCTAGATAATAAATCATTAGTAATTAATATAAAATCAATCCTTGAAAAAGATTGATGTCTATCCGAGAAAAAAGTAAAATCTTTTTCTTCTGGGTTTCTTTCATGCCAAATATCCCTCAACTCCCAGTCGTCCATCATCTCCCAGAACGGTTTGGGCAATTTTGCTCTTGTTAAAACATTTTGTTTAGGTCCCTTCTTATCTTTTTTTACATCCAAAACACCATTCCAATCTCCCAATAGGATACAAGTTTTGTATCTCCATTGTGTCAACTTTGAGTGTAGTAAGTTATAAATTTTTTCTTGTTGTTGGTTCGGGGCATATACTCCAATTACAAGTGTTTTTTCTCCTTTTATTAAAAGTTCAATCGCTAAAAATCTTCCTTGATCATCCGCTTCAACTAATTTTGCAATTAAGTCTCTTTTCACATATATAACTATACCATTTTTCTTCTCTGATGCTGCTGCAACGTAATGTGTACCTAATCTTGTATTTGTCAAATATTTTTGATCTTGTATCCTAATATGAGTCTCTTGTAAACAAGTTACTTCATTCTTAAATTGTTTAAGATAGTGAAATATTTTCCTTCTCTTCTGTGGAGAATTCAAACCATTGACATTCCAGGTCAAAAATCTAGTTCCCATCTCTGGGCCTCTGAAGCGCTTGGAGCAATTTCTGATGGTCTTGCCTCATTTGATCTTTAGGTCTTGCTCCTCCCACAGCTTCTGTTTTGGTAGTTTCTTGAGTTGCTATCTGCAGTTGTTGTTGTTGCTGCTGTTGTTGCTGCTGTCTTAATTCTTCCTTACACTTAGCTGTTGCTGCTCTGGTCTGTCTTTGATCCTTCGGTTCTGCAAATATATCAATTAAATCCACATCTTGAACAGCCATCTGAATTTGTAGTGGTTCTTCTTGGCCAGTCAAAACTCCCCCCTGAACCACTGTCAGTAGCTCTTCTCTCTCTCCTTCCAGTACTTCCTTCTTTCTTTTTCCTTCTGGTGATTTGGGTGTCCCAGCCTTTAATACATTGATGTAAAAATCTCTTGCTTTCCATATTGTATTAAGCCGATATCTCTCTCCAGAATACGTCACCACTAAACCGGCTGGGACCTCCCATCTGTACTGTAATTGACGTTTTTTCAGCTCATCCACCAGAAAAGCATACTCCCTTCTCGCTCTCAACATCTTGGGGGGATTTATTTCATTGTCAGCACCTCCTGGCCTTCAACCTGAAGCTTATTTTTGAAAGTAAAATTTCATTGCGTACTCTCCTTGTAGTAAAATATATTACAATGTCTCTTGGTAAGTGTTTCTGTCTGGCCACCCAAGAGTTAACATGATATGCCTTGTCAACCTGCCAGCCCAGCTCAGTTTTCGTCTCCCCCAGCAACTGTGCCAATGCCTCTGACATCATTTCTTTCAAGTTCTCTTGTTTATTCTCCTTCACCCCTCTGAATCTTAAAGCAAATTCCATATCTCGATATTGTAACATCGTTACATCATCTTCAGCTCTCTCAAGTCTGCTGTGAGTCTCTCCCAATTTTTTGTCCAAAATTTCCGTAGATTGCTTAATTTCTTCAACTTTATCATCCACCATTTCAATATCACCTGCCAAACATTTAAATGCCAATAGTATATCATCTCTGATCTGCTGGTTCTGAATTAAAATCTCATCTGAAACAGCCTGTATTTTTTCATTAGTTTCATTAATTTTTTCCTTGGTTTCATTAATTTTTTCATTAATCACAGTAGCAATTTTATTTTGTGTGGCTTGTAGGGCTTCTTGTATCATCTCAAACGTTAAAATCTGTGGGTCTGTTAGAGGGGCAGAGGCTTGCAATCTAGGGGTGTGAGCTGGGGAGCTTCCAGCGCTCCCAGTTCCTTTAATAGGAACAGTCTTTACAGATTTTGAGGCCATTTTCAGTTTAAATTGATCGTTGTATTTTATTCAGAAGCCAAAAAGAAAAGTTCATCAAAGTCAAAGTATTTTCCCAATCGTAAATTAACGTTTAAAATCCTCCTTCTCTCAGCACAACAGTTCTTTCTAGGCAAGAGGCTGCCAGGGAAACGAAACTTTCTGTAACTTTCCCTTTCTCCGCCCCTCCCTTTCAGGTTTCAATCGCCATTTTGATGCAAATTGCTAACTTGTTACTTCCGAAGGAGACTATAAACTTTGGAGTTAAGTGTAAATACTTGCAGTCTGACTTCTCCTGGCTTGAAAAGTTTTGTTTCTTATGGAATATCTGTTTTCTAACATGAAAACTTCATACACAGTGCATATACTTCAGCCAGATGCCAAGGTTCTTTCTAGTTAAAAAGATCTCAAAAAGCAGGCCTGAAAATTTACTGCCAGTTAAAGTTAGGCAAAACTGATGAACTAAATGTATCAGAAAGTAAAGGTAAAGGTTTCTTTCCCCTGTTCAGTCAAGTCTGACTCTAGGGCAGTGCTGAAATCCTCTGAGGTCTGCTACCACTTTGCTGCGCGCACACATGTGCAGTGTGCACCAAATGTGTGCTTCGCATGTGCATCTGCAGTGTGCAGTGCATGCCAAATGTGCACTTCGTGCAGGCACACCATAGGTGCTACTGCACGGTGCTAAAAAGAAGGCTTAAAAAGCCTTTTCTAAGGTAAGTAGAACAGCGAGGTGGGGAAAACAGCTGTGCTGCGTGACTTAGATTTGCTAGAAAGCAGGATTTCCTGCTTTCTAGTGAATATAAATCACGCAGCACAGCTGATTGTCAGAAATACCAGTTCGTCTGAACCAGTAGCATTTTTTTACTACCAGTTCACCCGAACTGGTAGCTTTTATTACTACCGGTTCACCCATACCGGTCTGAACCAGTAGTATTTCATCCCTGCTCTAGGGCAGTGGTCCCCAACCTTTTTATCGCCGCGGACCAGTCAGCCTTTGATAATTTTACCGTGGCCCGCTGAGCGCGCGCAGGGGTGGGGGGCGTTGTTCGCGACGACACATTGATTGTTTATATATCAGATTATTTTGATTAAACAACTTTTATTTTATTGTATTTAAACATGCCTTACAAAATAAAATACAATTACATAAATATAAAGTGCTTTAACATTTTAACAGTTAAACTTTAACTAAGCGCTCTAGTTACTAGATTCTAGTGAATCAATGAGAACCCTGAGCTTGTTTTTCTGCAACGAGACGGTTCCATCTGGGGGTAATAGGAGACAATGACACCCGAAGTGTCTTGCTTATGTCCAGTTTATTTCGTTGTTTTATTTTGGTTGCTGTCACTGCAGAAAACCCCGCTTCACACAGATAGGATGTTGGAAAAGGCAAAAGGGACTTAAGAGCTGTAGTGGCAATCTCAGGATATTCCGCCATGACTTTAATCCAGAACACCGGCAGAGTTGTTGTCTCAAATACAGTTTTAAGGCCGCCGTCATTTGCAATCTCCAGCAGTTGATCTTCTTCTTGTACAGACATGCTACATTCGTCTGGTTTGTTGACAAATGGGTCGCGGATCCATTCCTTACCAGTTCGTGGGTCTTTTGTGGTTGGGAAGTAGTGCTCAAACTTTTCTAAAAGCAAAGACAGGTGATCGTGCACCAACTGGGAGAATGAACGCTCAGGCTCAGTCTCTCCTAAAATCCCCGCTAATGTCTGAAACATGTCCAAAATGCCTCTGTTCACACGCCGTCCCCACAACTCCAGTTTGGCTTTAAATGCAGCTACTTTGTCAGCCAACTTGAAAACAGTTGTCATTTTCCCCTGAAGGGACAGATTGAGTTCATTGAGCAGGCTAAATATGTCACACAGGTAAGCCAGTTTTGCAAGCCATACCTTGTCACTGAAATGTGCTGCCAGTGGTGACTTCTTTTCTGAGAGAAATCTTTGCAATGGCTCTCTTAATTCAAACACCCTGGATAGTGATTTTCCTCTGGATAACCATCTTATTTCTGTGTATAAGAGAAGGCATCTGTGCTCTGTGTCCATCTCCTCACAAAGCTGCTCAAATAGACGCGAGTTAAGGGCGTTTGCTTTGATGTGGTTAATAACTTTAACCACATCATTCAATACACTGTTAAATTCTGGTGACATTTTTCGGCTTGCCAGCATTTCCCTGTGAATGATACAATGTGTAGATTCGCACTCAGGTGCAACCTCCTTAATCCGAGCGGTTAAACCAGACAGCCGTCCGGTCATGGCAGCAGCTCCGTCTGTGCATATGCCGACACAAAAGGACCATTTTAGTTGTCCTGATATATAACCATCCAGTGACTTGAACAGTTCTGCTCCTGTGGTGTTGGTTGGCAAAGATAGTGCACATAATAAATCCTCATGCACATCCTCCTGATAAAGATATCGCACATAAACAAGTAGTATTGCCTTGTTGTCGATATCTGTAGATTCATCAACCTGTAGTGCGTACCACGGTGAAGTATTAATCCTCTCCAACAATTGTGTCTCAATGTCTTCAGCTATTTCATCAATGCGCCTAGTCACGGTGCTAGCCGACAAAGGCACATTTGCTACCTTTTTTACAGCAGCCTCTCCTAAAAGTTCACGACAAATGTCTTTAGTGGAGGGCAAGATCAATTCTTCACCGATAGTGAATGGCTTTTTAGCCTTAGCAATACGGTTAGCCACCAAATATGATGCTCTCAGAGCATTCTCCTTTATTGCTGTGGTGGCCCTCAGAAATATCTTCTGTCCTTCGTGTTCCCTTTTTTTTCTTTCAAAATACTGCAGGGGTTTGTCTTTTAATCCAGGGTGCTTGGCATTCAAGTGGCGAAGCAGTTTTGAGGGTTTCATTGCCTCATTAGAGAGCCGCTCACCACAAACTATGCAGAGTGGGGTTGGCGCGTGGGAATCACCTATCCCGATAAATCCATATTTCAAGTAGGACTCATTGTATTGTCTGTTAAAAGTTTTATGTTTCTTTGATGCTGAAGGCTCTTCTTCTGTCTCTTCACTGGGCCTTTTCTTTTTCCCAAGGAAACTTTCTGACGACATCTGTTTCGTACTCATCTTTGCTAATTTGTGGGTTAAATTTGAGCAAAAACAATATACACCTACACCAACTACTGTAAAAATGAGAAAGTACCAGTGAAAAGCGAGAAGAGCTAGCACCTGGGTACACGTTATGAATTATTAATGCACTTATGCACTTTATATGTTTGGACACTGGTAGAATTAATATAAATTATATGTAATTTCACTGTATAATGTTAGAGATAATTTGGGGCCTCTAGCCATGGCTCACACTTGGAGAGTACCAAAACCTGCTATAGTGTGCTGTTCGTATTTCCCCCCCCCCATCTATCTATGTCAGTGTTTCCCAACCATTGTGCCTCCAGCTTTTTCCAAACTACAACTTCCAGCATGCCTGGAGGGCCAGAGGCTGTCTGGGTATGCTGGGAGTTGTAGTTTTGCAACAGTTGGAGGCACCCTGCTTGGGAAAAATGGAGCTATGCTTGTCCTCTCTTTCTGCCTATCTATGCATCTATCTATATCAGTGTTTCCCAACCAGGGTGCCTCCAGCTGTTGCAAAACTACAACTCCCAGCAATGTGTGTCCAATCACACTTGGTCAATAGAGAATTCAATTCAATTCAATTCAATTCAATTCATTCTATTCCTATCCTATTCTATTCTATTCATCTTCATATATATACACAGGTACTACACAAACACACACACACACACCTACTCTCCACCTCATCCCTACCCAGCTCTATAGAGTCCACAGAGCCCATTTCATACAACGCAAACCCGCAGGCATACAACCCCCCCCCACACACAACCCGGCCCCCACAAGGGAAGGACCCAGATTCTCTCTCTCACACACACACACAGAGACGCGTGTATTGCAAGACACGTGTGCATGCCACCCCCCATGCCCAGAGACACCCCCCCTCCAGTCTCCCCCAGACAGGGAGGCGTGTTTCGAAGTGTGTGTGTGTGTGTTTGCACAAGGGTGTGACTTTTATACACACACACACACAGAGGGGGGAGGGGTTTGAGCCCCCCTCCCAGTCCTGCAGGCCCGAAACCCCCCTCCCCTCCCCCTCCCCCCATTCCCAGGTCTGGCTCGGCCCTTCGCCCCGCTGACCTGCCCGGCTTGGCTCGGCCCCAGGCGCCCTTCCTTCTCCCGAGACGTGGTGCGGGCGGCAGGCGGGGCGACGCCGCCCCTTCCTTCTCCTCCTCCTCCTGCTCCGCCCACAGGACGCTTCCGCAGCCGCACCGACCTGCCCGGATTTAGGGGGAGGGAAGCGAGCGTCGGAACAAATGGAGACCGGAACAGAAGGAGTGGGACGCTTTCCCCCCCCCCACCAGCTGCGCGGCCCGGTGCCAGGTACTCCACGGCCCGGCACCGGTCCGCGGACCGGGGGTTGGGGACCACTGCTCTAGGGGATACGGAATGCTGTTAACTTCCAACCAAAGTGCTACTTATTTATCTACTTGCATTTGCATGCTTTCAAACTGCTAGGTTGCCTAAGATGGGGCAAGAACAAGATCTTACCCGATCACATATTACCTGGATATTGGAACTGGGCTGTCAGGTTTCCAGCTGATAATCTCAGAGTTTTTAACTGCTGAGCCATTATATTTCTTAAAAGTACCAGGGATCTGATAAAACCAGATTCTAGCAAGGTTCTACCATTGTAGCTGAATTCTGAAGTCAAGAATAGTCTCCAAGTTGTAGTACCAGTTTACATTGTTTCTGGAGAACACCAGATACACACAAGGCATAAGGAGCTTTGATCTTAATACTTGTTTTTCTGCCTGTACAATTTAACTCTAATAATGAGGCCCTCCTCTTTATGGTTTTTTGCTTCTTCCTATTGATTTCTAATGCTGCTTGGAAATATAATATCAGACTAGTAATCAGTAGATATTCTGGGAAGCTGGGAAGCAATTACCACCATTGTTTGCTATCTGAATATTAACTCCTTATTACTTCAGCCCAGTTCTGAGCCATATGGACACAGAGATCTTTCTTTTTTATCTTGGAATCTGAAAGTCTGGGGCCTGATGACATTGGCAAATGATGCTTCCCATGGTGTCCAGCAAGTAATAATTTAACCAAACCAAATGTTTCCCTCACCACAAACTAGAACTCTATTGTAAAGTATTAGAGGGGGAAGTGCAGGGGAAATGAGAGTTTTCTTCAAGTAGAAGTCTATCTGAAAAATCTAAAAGTCAATTTCCCTAAACTGCTGTCTTCTAAAAGTCTTAAATTACAATTCCCAACATAGTAGGGGAAAATTATTCTAAACTGTGGCGTCCGATTGAAAAGATTAACTCAAACTTGGAGGTACAGATCTTAATTTATAGAAGTAATAATAAAAGTTTGTGAAGCCCTTCTTTTTTTTTCATCCACAGTGTTTTGCCTAGGAAAATGTCCTATTACCATCACAAAATTCTGAGTTCCATTGAAGTCTTGCACAAAACTGCCAAATTGGATTGCACCAACAATTGTCTCTTAAATATCATTGAGTACGGTAGGTCAAAAGCAGTTTTCCAAAATACATTGTCTGTATCCATTCCAATCTTTCACTGTTCTAATGTAGGTAGATTGGTGTGGGGGGGGGGGAATCCAATGATAGAACAATACATGAGTATGGCAGAGGTAAATAATTTATTTACAAATAATGATTGCATATTAAATGGATACATCAGGAAGCATTGGCATGCACCATAAAATTGATTAAACCAGACAGGTTTTTTTTTCTTAATTTCTCTTATCATTTCTGGTATCCAGTTCCAAATATTAACTCTTTTGGAAGTGATAGGTTTGTTTATTTTATTTTATTATTTTATTTTATTATCAAATTTAGAAACTATCCATTTCCCTCACAGAGCAAGTCTGGCAGCATACAAGTAAAATATAAAAACATAAAAACTGCATCTGAATATTAGGATGCAAAAACATTAAAAGTGAAAAAGATGTGGGGAGCAATAGAGCAACATGGCAGAGCAATATGGCAGAACCAGCTCTTCAGACTCTCCTGAAATGCCAGGAGAATGGGGGCCCACCTTGCCTCTGTGAGGAGAACATTATAAAAGGTGGAGGTGGCAGCAGAGTAGGCTCTCTTCCCAAATCCCACCAGCTGAAATTCTCTAACTGATGGGGTCCACAACATACCGTTCCTGTGGGATGGGCCAATGTAATAGGGCAAAGACAGTTTCACAGGTAATCTGCCCCATGTCATGTAGAGACCTTTAGGTCATAATCAAAACCTTGAATTGGACCTGGAAGCAAATTGGCACCCAATGCAGTCAGACAGCAGAGGTGTTACATGTACTTGGGGACACTCAAGATTGCTTGCACGGTCACATTCTGTACCAGCTGATGCAGATTCTTTTCAAGGATAGTCCCATGTAGAGCACATTGCAATAGTTCAAATAAGATATGATCAGGGTGTGAAGGACCAAGCAAAGAGCCTCCAGTATCCAGGAATGGGTACAACTAGTTCACAACACAAAGATAAGCAAAAGCACTCCTAGGTAAAACTGCTACCTCCTCTTCAAGCAGGAGCAATGAGTCCAGGAAAACTTCCAGATTATGCCCTAGATCTGCCTTGGGTAGTGCAACCTCATCCAAGATGATAAACTCAAGGATACAGAATCTCCCATCTCTACTGAAAAGATCTTATATTGTCTTTTTGAGACTAACCTCCTTGGAACTATTGGTCACCCAGTCCAGTACACTAATTGCTCAGTCTAGGCAATGTAGACTAAGGGGTCTCATTAAGGCAACTATAGGTCTAGAAGTCAGGGTAGTTTTTTTTTCCTTTCCATCTTGTGATTTGTGATAACTGAGATATTACCTCTCATTCTCAGATTTTTTTTTACTTAAGTTAGCAAAAAATAGCAGAAACATTTAAATTTAAAGGACTTAATTTGTAATTTTAATCCAAAAATGATATTAGCTGGTCCAGCCCTGCCCAAGATGATACCTTAACAAGTAAGGTACATGTTAAGGTACCTTAGGGTATTATATTGGGCATTTTCTGGAATATTGAAATAGAAAAAATGAAAGTAACTACTTTAATATCTTATGAAATATGATTTGCATACCAATACTTTTCCATTGGTCTATAATACATTTTTTTTATATGACAGATGTTCTTTCCTGTAACAGAAAACAAGTATTTAAACGTTTTACCCAAATTTCATTTTGTATATAATATTTCATCCCCATGCTTTATTATCTACCCATTGGTAAAATAGCTCCCATATCAAATAATATTGTTTATCTTCTTGTTCTCTTATTTCAAGTGTCAATCTACTCATTTCAGCACAATCCAACATTTTCTTAATAATTTCTTCATCAGTAATTCGCTTCTCTCCTTTCCAATTTTTTGCACATACAATTCTAGCCGCTGTTAAAATATTCACAATTAAATATTGCAGTTCTTTGTTTTTTTAATTTTTAAAAAAAATTTTCCAACATAAACATAAAAAAGAAATTTTTTTCAAGAACGAAGTCTTGGTCCGGTCACAAATGGGTACACTAATTTAACATATGAGAAACAAACGATTTTAACATAAATTCCAACATTTTAATAAATTTTTCTATTATCTCATCATACATCCTAATCTCCTACTAAGGCAAACCTCCTTTTTATATTCAATTATAAATTCAATTATAAATCAGAATTCAATACCGCTTTATCTAAATTTTTTATCCCTTGCCCCTTTTGACATCAACATTAAGCACAAAAACAATCTTTTCTATTAATCTATATATTTACCTTACAATTTTATCACCACAAATCTTAATTTCCGAATGTATACAACTCAATTTTTATTTCAATTTATTAATCAAAATTTCTTTCTGTTGTTCTTGTTTTCTAAACCCAATCTATCCTATGATATTCTTAAACTTTTACACAGAGATCTCAAAATTTACCATTTCATTTTAATTATCACCCAACATTTTTTTTCACCCCTTATTAATAATTATTCTTCAATATATTCTCCTCATTCTCCTCCATTACTCCACCTATTTATTTGGCTGATTTCCAGCATAGCATATTTTGGCTGAGTTTTCAGCATATTATCCTCCTTAACTTCCCCTTTCGTTTGGCTGATTACCAGCATTTTCCATTGTTTTGGCTGATTTCCAGTATGTTTTGTTTTGGCTGATTACCAGCATTCTCCTCCTTAACTCCATCTAGTTTTTTGGCTGATTAACAGCATTCTCCTCCTTAACTCCACCTATTATTTGGCTGATTTCCAGCATTTCATTATTTGGCTGATTTCTCAGAATATTCTCCTCCATTAATTCCAACTTCTATTCTACTAACTTATTAAAGATTTCTTTTTCCATATATTATCTATTAATCCATTATTTCCAACGGTACTCTTCCAGGGTGTTTCCCCATTTATTTCTTAATATTAATTATTCCAAGATATATTAAGTGCAATTACAATTATAACTTCCATCTGTGTACCTTAATAATCATCTAAAATCATTAACAATTGATCATAATTATCATCCACCACTTTGTTATCAAATTAAAACTAAAGCATGTTACAATGAATTATGCTTTTCTAAACATATCACTTTTAGTCACCTTTACTTCCCATTTCTATTTTTAATATTTCTATCTTTGTTTACCATGAACACTTCTTATTTTTATTTAAAACTCATTTAAATTTTGAACCATTTAAACAATTAAACATTCAAACATTGCTATCCAATTTATCTATTTTGCTTCTTCTTTTCCTTATCTGTCCATATGCATTTCAACTTAAAGTCAATACTTCCATGCTTAAAACTCTGCATATCCTTTTTAATTCTATTATAAAGTCTGTTTCCAGTAAAACATCACGTCCACAGTCTTTTATTGCTGCACTAGTTAGTTAAAAGTTTATTAAACATTGTATTTCTTCTTTCTTTATGTAGCCATCTAACGACAGAATATGAATCTCCAAAATTCAAAAAGCCATAGTTCTTTTCAAGGTAATCCACAATATGTAACAAGTCAGATGGTTCTTTTCAGAAAAGAACAAGTTACCGCAATAAACACTTTCACTTAGTCACAGCTTCAAGCGCCATTTTGGAGGACCAGCCGCTCCGAATCTGACCGAACACTGGTGAGGCCTCATATTAAGACCTACCTAGTGGCGATAAAAACTAGCTATTTTGCCGTTCTTATCACGTCATTAGATAATCGCCCGGCCGCCCTGTTTAGGGTGACCCGCTCCCTCCTCCATCTGGAAGTGTGGGATGACCCCTTGCAGGGCCGAGCTGAGGATTTTGTGCAGTATCTGTATGACAAAATCGCTCAGATTCGGGAAGGGCTGGCCTCTGACTGGGTATGTCTGGACGGGATGACTGAGGCACCGTTCTGCGGTGGTTCTCCTCCTACCTCTCTGACTGGTCGCAATCTGTGTTGACAGGGGGGCAGCAGTCGACCCCGAGGCACCTGGCTTGTGGGGTGCCACAAGGGTCGGTCCTCTCGCCCCTTCTGTTCAACATTTATGTAAAGCCGCTGGGTGAGATCATCCGTGGCTTCGGGGTGGAGTTCCATCAGTACGCTGATGACACCCAGCTGTACATCTCCACCCCAGGCCACCCCAACGATGCCCTTGAAGTGATGTCCCAGTGCCTGGAGGCCGTGCAGGCCTGGATGTGGAGAAACAGGCTCCAACTCAACCCCTCCAAGACCGAGTGGCTGTGGCTTCCGGCGTCCCGATATAGCCAGCTGATGCCATCGCTGGCCTTTGGGGGCGAATCACTCGCCCCCACGGAGAGGGCTCGTAACTTGGGCGTCCTCCTGGACACACGGCTGTCTTTAGAAGATCATTTGATGGCCGTGGCCAGGGGGGCTTTTTATCAGGTTCGCCTGATACGCCAGTTGCGCCCCTTTCTAGATCGGGACTCCCTATGCACAGTCACTCAAGCACTCGTCACTTTCCGCCTTGACTACTGCAACGCTCTCTACATGGGGTTCCCCCTGGGGTGCACCCGGAGGCTCCAGCTGGTCCAGAATGCGGCCGCGCGGGGGATTATAGGGGCGACGAGGCGCTCCCATGTGACACCTCTCCTGCGCGAGCTGCACTGGCTCCCGGTGGTCTTCCGGGTGCGCTTCAAGGTGTTGGTGACCACCTTTAAAGCGCTCCATGGCTTAGGGCCGGGGTATTTACGAGACCGCCTTCTGCCACCAATAGCCTCCCACCGGCCAGTACGCTCGCACAGAGTGGGCCTCCTCAGGGTGCCGTCCGCCAGACAATGTCGGCTGGCGAACCCCAGGGGGAGAGCCTTCTCTGTGGCGGCGCCCACCCTCTGGAACAACCTCCCCCCAGAGATACGTACAATAACACACTTCCGGATTTTTCGTCGGGCCCTGAAAACCTATTTATTTTAACTAGCTGGGCTGGCTTGAGTTAAATTTTAAATTGATTTTAAATTGGATTGTTTTAATTTACGGCCAAAATATTTAATTATTTTAAACTGTTTTTAAATTTTGTATGTTCTGTTTTTTACTTTGGCTGTTCACCGCCCTGGGTCCTATTTGGAGAAGGGCGGTATAGAAATAGAAACAAATAAAATAAATAAATAAATAAATAAATAAATTTTGAAACATTTATGTAGCAATCCATTTGATCTCTTTGTCTGTCTTTTAAAGGTGGCAAATCCTTAATTTCGCTTTTCTCTTTTCAAGTTCATTTCAGTTTTAACAAGAAAATTCAAATATCCAGCTCTGTTAATAAGCAATTACCTCCAATCAATCAGTGATGAAATAAGGTTCTTAAAGGGTTTAAAACTTCTTCCCCCCCTTTTTTCCCCCCAAAATCTTCAAGCCCCTCAGATCTTCAGCCGCTAAGTAAAGCTGGGGGTCTTATTTATTAATATCCTCTTTAATGCGTTGTTCTCGCCTGGGCTGGTGTCACTCACCCGGCCCTGAAGCACATCATCTTTTCTTCCTTCCTCCTGCACTTTGTTTGTCCCGATCTGTCGCAGTCTCGAGGCAGCCGCCATGGCTGCCGTCCCCCACCGCTGACTCATCAGAGTCCCGCCATTTCCCTGACTGCATCCCCGTGACGCCAAACCGGAAGTCAATATTGCAGTTCTTTGTTAAATGTCTCTGCTAATATCCCTAATAAAAATGTCTCTGGTTTAAAGTCAATATGATTCTTTGTCATTTTTTCCAACCACGTGTGTATCTTAGTCCAAAATCTCCTTGCGTCTACGCATGTCCACCTCATATGGTAGTAAGATCCTGGGGTCTGATGGCACTTTCAACACTTCTCCTATTTGTTCTTGAACATTCTGGCTATCTTCGTCAGGGGTAAATGCCACCTGTAAAACATCTTATACAAATTCTCCTTATATGCTGTAGACATTGTCATTTTGTAATTATATAACCATAATTTTTGCCATTTCTCTAAATCAATACCATAACCAAAATTTTTCCCCCATGCTATCATTGATTCTTTAACTTGTTCTTCTTCCAATTTTACCTTTAACAAATATCCATATAACTTTTTAATTATATGATCATCAGAACCCATTAGTATCTTATCCAAAACAGTCAATACATTATAAACACCTTCTTGTTTGAAATCTTCTCGATATCTAGAAAATATTTGCATGTAGGAAAACCAATCCATCTTAAATCCCTGATTTTCCAGGTCTTGCTTTAGTTTAAGTTTACCTTTTTCATCCAATAGTTCACTATATCTAACAATTTGTTCCCCCTTAAATGTCACTGAATATGAAAAGGCTTCAATTGTAGATATCCAGACTGGGATCTTCATATAATGATATTTTTTTATCTTCTCCCAATTCAAAAACAGTGCTTCATGTATCTGATGTCTTCTAAAATACCCCTGTTTTTTAGTTCCTTTGTATCATAAAAAGGCATGCCACCCCATCAACAAATCATGTCCCTCCAAATTAAATAGTCTAGTGTTTTTCAATATTATCCATTCTTTAATCCACATTAAACTAGCTGCTTGATAGTATAGTTCAAAATTAGGTAGACCAAAACCACCTCTCTAAGCATCTTGTAATAGCTTAAGTTTTATTCTTGCCTTCTTTCCCTGCCAAATGTATTTCAGCACCATTTTATTCAAATCAACAAAGAATTCCTTACCCAGCTTTATTGGAATTGTCTGAAACAGATACAAGATTCTAGGTAGAACAGCAGCTCCAATAAAATCCGCTGAAGAGGATTTGTTAATGTTGGAAGCACCAGAAAGTGTGGTTGGCGGAGCTATGGAATATAAGGAACAACGTGAAGCCAGATCGACCAGAGCAACAAAGCCTATTTATAAAGTATGAATATGGAAGAAAGGAAATTAATTTCAATAAATGTAAATGGACTCAATTTGGCCAGTAAAAGAAGAATAGTATTTCATAAATTAGAACAATTAAAATTTGATATAATTTGCTTACAGGAAGTGCATATTAAAAAACAACATGAACAACTATTGATTCAACTAAAACTTGGAAAAACTTTTTTATCATTGTCACAAAGTAAAAAAAGAGGAGTTGCTTTGTATATTAGAAACGTATTAACGGCAGAGCGGAAATACGCCGACTCAGAAGGTAGAATTTTTATGGTCGAAATAACTGATAATAATACAAAATTACTCTTGGTAGCAATTTATGCTCCTAATAATAACCAAAGTAACTTTTTTAGAAAACTACATAATATGATACTTGAAATGGAGTATGAAAATGTCTGTATGATGGGAGATTTTAATGGAATTGTGAACGAAAAATTGGACTATAAAACACACAAAACTACAAAACATAGTAGAAAGATATTGCCGAGAACTTTTTTTAAAATGATAGAGGAAATAAACTTGAAAGACATATGGAGAGAAATAAATGGAAAAAATAGACAATATACTTTATACTCTGATAGACATTTATCATGGTCCAGATTAGATATGATATGGACAACAATGGAACTGACTTTAAATATTGAACAAGTGAAAATAGATACTAACCTATGGGCAGACCATTATCCGGTGATTGCTATTTGGAAAGGGTGAAAAGCTAGATCTAGATGGACATTAAACAACACAATATTAAAAGAGAAAGATTTCATACAGAAAATGAATTGAGAACTGGATTTTTTCTTTAAGGAAAACAGGAGAGAAACATCGACACAAAACCACTGGGATACAGTGAAGGCTTTTGCCAGAGGATTAATTATTGATTATACAAGGAAAAGAAATATGAAGAAAAGACAAACCCTAAAAATACTGACAGATGACCATAAAAGACCCGAAAAGGAATTCCAGAAAGATCCTTATAAGAAAGATATAAAAATTAAAATGGATGTTATAAACAGGGCCGGATTTAGATTGAAAGAGGCCCTAGGCTATTCCACTTATGAGGCCCTTTCACCAGTGGTGGGATTCAATTTTTTTAACAACAGGTTCTGTGGGCATGGCTTAGTTGGGGGTGTGGCTTGGCAATCATGTGACTGGGTGGGCGTGGCTAGCTGGTCACATGACTGTGTAGGCGTGGGTAGCTCGTCATGTGACCGGGTGGGCGTGGCTATGTGCATAGGGACTACTCAGAGGGATGAAAAAAGTCATTTCTGACTGGGCCTCGCACTTTTGACCGGTCCTTACACTTATGACCATCCTCATATTTATGCCCATGCAGCTTTCTTAACAACCATGTCACTCATTTCACAACTGCTTCTCTTCACCATGGTGACAAGATAGGGCAAAAACGTAAAATGTGAGGACAGTCGTAAGTTCGAGGACTGGTCAAAAGTGCGAGGACCAGTCAAAAATAACTTTTTTAGCCCTCTGAGTAGTCCATATGCACAAAAGGACTACCCAGAGGGCTGAAAAAAGTGATTTCTGACAGGTCCTCGCACTTTTGACCGGTCTTCGCACTTATGACTGGTCATCATTTATGCCCATTGTAGCATTCTTAACAACCATGTCACTCATTTCACAACTGCTTCTCTTCACCATGGTGACAAGATAGGGCAAAAACGTAAAATGTGAGGACAGTCGTAAGTTCGAGGACTGGTCAAAAGTGCGAGGACCAGTCAGAAATAACTTTTTCAGCCCTCTGAGTAGTCCATATGCATAAAAGGATACAGCAATAGAGAGGGATGAAGGAAGGGAAGGGAAATTAGAGTAGGAGGGAGGGTAAGAGAGGGAGGAAGAGAGGAGGAGAAGGAGAAAGGAAGAGGAAGTAGGGAGGAGAAGAAGAGGGGGAGGAAGAGAAAGTAAGAAGGAAAGAAAAGAGAGAGGTGGTAGGTTTGAGGAGAAAGATTGCTGTACAATAAAAAAGATGAAAGGGAAGAAAGCCAACCCCAAACAAATATAAAGATATTAAGATAAAGAATGAATTGTTAAACTTTAAAGAATAAAAGAGAACAAATATGAATAAATAACAATAATTAGAAACACACATACAAACATACAATGTATTTTTTTTGAACAGAGTATTTGGCCGGGTCACAAATTTAAACAGTGTTTAGTCATTTCAATTAAATTTACAATTTCTATATTTCCTTTTTGCCATGTTTATTCCTCATCTATTTTTGTAAAAAACCAATATTACCCTTCATCCTCATCTCTAATTTTAATCAAATTCAATTTTTCCCTTCTATTCTATATTATACCCCTTCCCATTGTCATCTATTTTTATATCCATCCTCACATTGGTTAATTATGTAATATTAGTTGTTTAATATAAATTCAACATTTTAATATAAATCAATTAGTTATATAACTACCTTTTTTGTATATTAATCAATATGAACATGAATATTCCAATTATTTCCATGCAATCCAATTTCTTACAAATCAATTAATTATATTTACCAATAATAATAAACCAAATAATTTCCCCCATATATTCCTCCAAACCACAACTTAACCATTTCTGCTTTCAACACAATATACAATTAATAGTATCTCAATTATTACAATTCCCTAGTTAAATAGAGCTTTTTTTTCTTTTGTGTTTTAAAATCCTGAACTCTCCTTTTTTTCCTTAAATTTCCCATTGTTTGCACGTACCTTTTTTGGTGAGGAAAAAGAAAAGAATTCTGCGTGCCTAATTTTCCAACCTTGCAGCAACAGCAAAGCAGTTTCAGTTTCGTTTCTTTGCAAGGAAGCAGAAGAGCCCTGAGCAAAACAGCGGAGACAAATCAGCTGAGAGCCGGGAGGCCAATTAGCCTATGCTGAAGCTCCGTGGGCCAATAAAATTACAAAAAAAAACACTGAATCCTTTGTTAAATTGCTGGTTCCCCCCCCCCCGCCCCCAGAATCCCACCACTGTGTAGGCCCCTCTTGATCTTGAGGCCCTAGGCTGAAGCCTAGTTAGCCTATAGGAAAATCCAGCCCTGGTTATAAAGCACAAAATGGATCTACTGGAGAAGGAAGAATTAGTTCAAAAAAATAAGAGCCGCCAAACAGAACTATTTTGAAAATGCAAATAAACCAGTTTGGAATAAAAAGATCCATTTCGGTAAAACATGGGCTTTTATTGCGGCAATTCTACCCAAAAACGAGATCTGAATATGCCGCCATCTCTCCACTTCATTCACTGTGTCTATTAATAATTTGGAATAATTGAGCTCTTTGATAGAAGAACATCTATTTGTAAGCCAAATACCTAAATATTTAAGTTTTTTGACACAATTAATCCCCATAATACTTTGGATCTGTTCCTTTTGGGCACCTGACAAATTTTTTGTTAACATTTTGGTTTTATCCTTATTGATTTTTAATCCCGCTACCTCCCCGTATTCATCTAATTTAGTAAGTAATTTTGGTCCTGTAATAAGGGGATCTTCTAATATGAAAACCAAATTGTTGGCGAATGCTTGGAGTTTGTATTCTTCCCTTTTAACTTTTAAGCCCTTAATTTCTGAATCCTGCCTGATCGTCTTAAGAAGTGGTTCAAGTGTTAAAATAAAAAGCAGCGGTGAAAGAGGGCATCCTTGTCTGATACCTTTATAAATCTGTATCTCATCTGATAGTGATCGATTAAACAATAGCCTTGCTGACTGTTTAGAATAGATGGCTTGAACTGCCTTTGTAAATTGAGACCCAAAACCCATCACTTCCAATTGTTGTATTATAAAATTCCAGTTGACTCTGTCAAAAGCCTTTTGGGCATCCAGAAAAATCATTACCATTGGTTTATCAGGGTGTGTCTCACAGTATTCTAAGGTGTTCAATACTACCCTTATGTTATCTCTTAGGTGCCTATGAGGCAGGAAATCTTTCTGGTCTTGGTGGATAAATCGGGACAGGAACACCCAGAGTCTCTCAACTAGTATTGTCGCAAAAATCTTGTAATCCACATTCAGGAGCGAGATTGGCCTATAGTTCTGGATCAGAGTTTTATCTGTATTGGGTTTCGGGATTAGGGAAATGTAGGCTTCCGTCCAGGACCAGGGTATCCTAGAGTGTAATAAAACCTCATTAAATAGAGGTTTTAATGTACAAACTAAGTGAGTCAAAGACTCCTTTATAAAATTCACTAGGAATCCCATCCGTTCCCGGAGTCTTGCCATTGGCTTGTTTCTTGATAGCTACTGCTATTTCTCCAACTGTAATTTCTGCATTTAAAATTTCTTTACAATAATCCGGAATCATCTTCAATTGTAGATTCTGGAGATAACTCTTGAGTTTATCTTCCTGATGGGTTTCTTGGCTATATAAGGAGGTATAAAAATTTTGGGGCACCTTTCCTTTTTGCTCTGTAGTATCTACCAAATTTCCCATAGAGTCCTGTAAAAATTCAATCTTTCTACATTCTGCCTCTTTTCTTAATCTATATGACAAACACCGGCCCGGCTTATTAGCATGCTCAAATTAGTTTTGTCGACATTTCCGAATTTTATTCGCCAAATCGTTTTGATCTAGGATAGATAACTCATGCCTAATCATGTCAATTTTCTCCTTAATCAAATTATTATGTGGAACTAAACGCAGCTCTCCTTCAGCTTTCTCCAATTCAGCCATTAACTCAATCCGTTTGGCCTTCTCCTTTTTCCATTTGGTAGCTGTATATTTTATTACCAATCCCCTAAGTACTGCTTTGACAGTATCCCAAATATTTTGAAGGGAAGTATCTTCTCTCTTGTTTTCGGTAAAAAAATGATCTAATTCTTTTTTAATCATATTTATAAATCCTTCATCTTTCATGATCTCAGCCCTCATAGATCATCTCGCTCTTCTAGTGGACCCCTTCCATTTTATTACCAGGGGATAGTGGTCTGCCCATATATTCATCCCTATTTCAACCAAATTTATGCCTTCTTTCAAATCTGATGTTGACCAGACCATATCTATTCTAGACTATGATCTATGCCTGGGGGAGAAATATGTAAAGTGCTTTTGCATAGGATGGAAGTCTCGCCAGACATCTCTTAACCCTATTTCTGTTCTTAGGTTATCCCATGTTTTGGGGAGTACCTTCCTATGCCCTTTTTTATATTTAGGAGAACCCCTTCCTGGATCATAATCAATTGAAGTATCAGCAATCACGTTGAAGTCACCTACTATGCATACATGCTCGTAATTTAATTCATTAATTTTCTTATGCAAATATTTAAAGAAACCCATTTGGTTAACATTAGGGGCATATATATTTACTAACAATACTATTTTTTGGCCAATACTAATCTCTAACATCAGTATCCTACCCTCTGTATCTGCATATACTTGACGTTTCACTAGGCCTCTCCGATTGTAAACAACAACTCCCCTTTTCTTCTATAATACATTTTTGATCATACGTCTTGAACCACCATCTATTTAAGAAAAGAGCTACCCTAACTACTTACTTACTAGACTCTTTCCTGTTTTGAGACTTATGATTCTTTTTAATATAATATTAGAATGTTAATTAAGAAAGAGTCGTTCACCCTTACAATGACCGCAGAGGCATTGTAACATTCACCTTGCTTATCTGCCTCAGTTCTCACAATTGCTTCCCCTTCCCATCTTGCCGCACCAGACTCCCTTACCATGCAAAGATCTGCCTTCTCTCTGCCATGGTTTCTTTGAGAAGTGCCTCAAAGTGTCTCATCAACTTGCAAACATTTTGAGTTGAGACTGGAAGTTTCTGGGCACCATGCTCAGTACTGGGTTTCAATTTCGGCTGGTTTGCTCATGGGCGCGCATGCAGAGAAGCTTCTGCACATGCACAGAGATGTCCAGAGAGGCAGATGAGTGGAGCCTCCTGCTACCGCCACTAGTTCGCCTGATCTGGGGCGAACTGGTAGCAACCCACCACTGACCATGCTATCATGGGATTTCAGGCCATGAGATCAAAGCCCCCAGAAGCTTCCATTCTCCATGCAAAACATTTGCAAGCCAATGGAACGGTTTGAGGCAATATGGTTTCTCTGACTGAATGTGTCTGGTCAGCTTGCTAACATTTTGCATGGTCTCCAGAAGCTTCCAATCTCTGCAAAATGTTTGCAAGCCGACGGGATGTTTTGAAGCAGCGAAATTGCACTGCCTCAAAGCGTCCCATTGACTTGCAAACATTTTGAATGCCAAGTCTGGAAGCTTCTGGGGACCATGATCTTGTGCGCAGAGAGGCTGGGGAAGAGAGAGCTCACTAGATCTTTGCAAGATAAATGACCCGGTGTGGCAAGATGGGAGGGGGGAGCAATTGCATGAGGTATCTCAGTGATTTGGGGGAGACCTTGGATGATCTTAAGTAGGTAGCCTGTTCCATAGCTAGGCCCACCATGGCCTTCCCACCCTGAGATACCACATGCGCACTTAATGACCAGCACATTTGTGGGGAAAAGCCAGGAGGTTTCATGTTTATTTTACGTGATTCACTCCAACGTATCTTCCAGTTACCAATGTAATTGGCAGGCTCCATTACATTTGTAATTAGTGGACTACCTATAGACTAGACATACCCAATTCCTGCAACTGTTCTATATTTATTTTAGCCTCCAGCCCTCTAGTTACTTTGTTGCTCCTTTCTGTACTCTTTCCAGAATCTCAACATCTTTTTTTTTTTTTTTGATATAGTGACCAAAACTGGATACAATATTCTAAGTGTGGTCTTACTAAGACTTTATAAAGTGGTACTATTACTTAACGTGACCTTGATTATATCCCTCTTTAATACAACCTAGGATTGGATTGGCTTTTTTGATGGCTGTCACACACTGCTGGCTCATATTTAAGTAATTGTTCACTAGGACTCCAAGATCCCTCTCACAGCTATTGTTATTGAGCCAGATTTCACTTAACCTTACCTGTACATTTAATTTTTCTGCCTAAGTGTAAAACCTTACTTTTCTCTACTTTGAATTTCATTTTGTTAGATAGGGCCCACTGTTCAAGTCTGTCAAATGCCATCTGAATTTTGAGCCTATTTTCTGGGGTGTTGGCTATCTCTGCCAGTTTAGTGTCATCTGCAAATTTGATAGGTTCCCCTTCTATTACCTCATCTAAATCATTTATGAAAATATTGAAGAAAATATTGAAGAGTATTGGTACTAAAACAGAACCTTGGGGTACCCACTGCGTACCACTCTCCATATAGTTCCATTAAGGACTACACGTTGAGTGCAGTATGTCAAACAGTTATAAATTCATCTGATACTCTGTATCCCACATTTTTTTAGTTTACCAAGAAATAAATTGTCAAATGCTTTTCTGAAATTCAAGTATGTTATGTCTACTACATTTTGCTGGTCCACTATATAGTTACTTTGTCAAAGAATTAAATTAGATGTGTTTTGCATGATCTGTTTTTGACAAACACGTGTTGGTTTCTGGTTATAACTTTGCTTGTTTATAGGTGTTTGAAGATCTGTTGCTTGCTTATCTTTTCCAAGATCTTTCCAGGTATTGATGTCAGATTGATTGGTTGGCAGTTTCCTGGATCTTTTTTTTTTTTTAAATATGGGAATCACATCAGTTTTTTCAGTCCTCTGATAGTTCCCCAGTGCTCCAAGATGTTTGAAATATATGACTCAATGGTTTTGAGATCATATCTGCCAGACCCTACAGAACTCTATGATGCAACCAGTCAAGTCCTGGTGATTTGAACTCTTCTAGAGAGGACAGGTGTTCTCTTACCATTTTCTTGCTTATTTTAATTCGTATTCCAAGTTTTTGGTAAATTGGAATATATTATCTTTTTGCACAAAGACAGATGCAAATAATGAAGTAAGTAACTCTGTTTTCTCTCTACTGCCTTATCATATTCTGTGTGTTGGTTTTCTGCCTAAGTTATGTGTCTTTCTTTCCATTTGTTGTATTTTTTGTATTTATCCTTTTTATTTTTCAGTTTATCAAGGATAAACATAAACAGTTTCTTTGTGAAACCATGCTGGTTTCTTCTTGGATTTCTTGTTTTCTTTTTCAGTGATATTGAGCTTGACTGGGCTTTTTATAATCATATTTTTCAGAGTTTCCCAAGCTTATTGAGTTGCTTTCCCCTTTAAAATTTTTGTTCATAGAATCCTTCCCAAACTCTAAATTTGTTAAAGTCAGCTCTTTTATAGGTATATATACACCTATGGCAATGTCATTCTTTTTTATTGACCCATTTGCATTCTAGGAGGCTTCCATTCTTGGTTGTGTGCATTTCTGAAGAGATGTAGTGATCTCTTATGTATAATGCAACTCCATTTCCTCTTTTGTTAGGTCTGTTTCTTTTGAACATTTTGTATCCTTCACCAGTACATTCCAATTGTGAATTTCATGCCACCCCAAGTTTTGGAAATGTACTACTACTTCAAATTTGCCTTGTTTGTTCCCCAAACTTTGAGCATTGATGTATAGGCATTTGAGTCCTTTATGGCTGACCTTGGGTATGCATCCTATATCTCCTAATTTATATCTGAGATTTTCTTCTTTCCCATTACCCGCTACCTCATTGTTTGATTGCTTGTCTTGCGGTTTATGCTTGGGAATAATCCTAAAGATCCTGAAGACTGGTCACTCTTTCCCCTCAATTTTGGTTTAAAGTCCTTCTGATAATATGAGCCAATTGTTTTCCCAGTTCTTCCCAGTTCTTGTGAGGTGCAGCCCATCCCATGGCAAAATCCCTTCATGTAGATAATGCAGACTGTGGTCTAGGAATCCAAAGTTCTCTTGGCAGTACCAATTCTTAAACCAATGTTTCATTTCTAACATTCTTTTTTCCCTCATTGGAAGTACAGATGAAAACACCACTTGAGCTCCTAACTCCTTAACTTTCTTGCCTAGTGCTCATAATTTCTCGATATTGTTTTCAGGTTCATATCTTCTCATTCATTCCTATGTGAAGAAGAAGAAGAAAGGGAATCTTCTCCCCCAGTTTCAGTCACTGTTCACCTACTTCGCTCCAGCATCAGTCTTAGTTGTTCTTTGGTTGTCTCAGCTTTGTGGCAGCCATCACCAACACTCACTGATTTTTTTTCCTAGAGAAGTCTGAGCTACTTTTCTTCCTTTCACAGGAGCATTGATGATGTCTCTTTTCTAGGGACAATTGATTATGCCTTTAGCTAGGAATTCTATGATCTATAGTTTCCATGTTGGAGAAAGCTGGTATAATCCATGGATGAAATTTATGATTTATGTAATGACCACATATTATCTGTGGCAAACCCACTTTCTTTCTTAATTAAAATTCCACCATGGATAGCTAGTAGATTGTCCCCACGAATTCCTGTGTCAGCCAAACAACCCAAATTTTTAGCATCTTCTCTTTGCATGGAGAATGATATCATCTAAACATCCAAATGTACTGATTATGTAACATCCATTGTGTAATCTGATACATGTCTGCTTAAGAGTAATTGGAACTAATTCAATTAGTAAATGGATACCAGATTGTACTGTAAACCACATCTAATTCTAATTGAATAAACTGATTAATATCCAGCAAACTCAGTTACCTGTTCCACTCATAGCATTTGCTTACCTGTTTCTTTTTCCCCTCTTTTTTCTTCTTTCTGAGCAGAGGAAGAGGAACTTTGGGCAACTACGCAAGATAAAATAATGAAAGAACTGGAAACCAGGAAACTAATTGCACTCTTAAGAAAATTAATTCTTGATGAATTTGTGAATAAGAAGCGAGCTGTTGAAAACCTGATGAAGAACCTGGATACATTAGACAAGCTTCTACAGGAGGCTCACAAAACAGTGGGAAGTGAAGAGGAGGCTCAAGAGTTAGTGGCCAAAATAGAAAAGCTGCGCACCTTAATTTCCGGAAGTCCTACTGATAACTCAAAAACTTTTAATGAAGTCTTGCCTGATAAAACATTGTCTCATGAGACACATAGTGAGCATCAGGAACAAACTACCTCTGCTCCCCCTTCAGTTAATTTTTTACCACACAGTGATGACTGTGTTCTCTTTGAAGCAATGTTGAACAAACTATTGGCATTTCTCATCCCAGATGAACTAACCAAGAACCTCATTTTCCGGATAATCTGTAACTCATTTTATTTTTATTTATGTTATGTTATATTTATAAAAGTTATTGGCAACCCATTTGGGTAGCTCTTGGCATCTTACAATATTAAAATAAATAAAAACACATATGGCATACCTGGACCAGCAATATATATTATCATTGCACTTAGTAAAGCACAATAAAATATAAATGTTAAAAAGATCTATGTTCAAATATCAATGTCTAGGCCACCTAATCACTAAAGCCTAGCATTTTTTATGTTAAAAAATTCAGGTACTAGATCGTATATGCTCTCAGATTACAGCTGGTCACAATGTGATTTACAGTTTGATGTGGGACCCTGTAGTCACACCAAAGCGAGTATACTATGCCCCATTTATACAGAGAGTACTGGCAAACAATTTGTCAGGTGTCAATCCTATTCAGGATTGTCCAATGTTGATATGATAGTGCAAAGCATAGCACCTTTTTGTGGGAACATTTATATGGCTTCCTATGTCTGGGAGTTCAGTGACCATTTGGCTTTCCATTGAGAATTGATATTAAAGTTGTTGGGCAGATGTTAATATGGATGCCAGTGTGGGTTTCCTGGTTTCTTCTGGCTAAAAAATGAGGAAAGATGGCATGTACTGGTAGGAGTGAGTAGTTCACAATTTTTTGGTATTCTCTTACTAGTGCATTTTGTCTTTGTAAAGCTAGTGATGCTAAATGGTTCAGAAAAGGAAGCCAGCAAGTTGGGGTGATTTTAATATATCCACTTATAATCCCCATGGTGTCATTGAGTCTTATTAATATGGCAGCTGATAAGCCATAAAGGCATAGTATTCTGTTGCAGAGTAGACCAGCCCTAACACTGATGACCTGAGGGTGGTAGCTGAAGGCTTCATATGCTAGTTTGTTGTTAAGGTGGAAGCAAGATAAGAACACAAATAAGAAACAACACACAGCTAAGCACAGCAGTCCGATTAAAAGATGGGAAGGGTGGGATGAGGATAGCATGGTGGTGATGGGATCTGCTGTTAGTCAATCAATTGCCTCCACTGTGATGTTACCCACAAAGAAGTCTCAGGCCTACTAGCAGAGCCAGAGCTCTTACAGAAGGTCAGGAGAGTTGGGGCCAACCTTAATCTGGGGAGGGGGGGCAAGATGTTCCAGAGGGCAAGTGTGGTAACAGAGAAGACACTTCTACACCCCACCAGGTGGAATACAGTAGTTGGAATATCCACAACATGGATAGTTCAGTTGTGAGATGACTAAGCACAGGAACTCCTGATCCAGGAAAGGTCTTAACTGGTACACAATCCAGTTATGTAAAGGGTCTCTAAGCCATGATTGCCAGCTGCTCTTTGAGCAAGAGTCACGAGTCCAGAAGAATCCCCAAATTGCAGACTAGATCTGTCTGGGGCAGTACCATCCATCCAGAATTAAAGATGACAAAGTCACAGATCTCGAGCCCCCATGCACCCAAAGTTATTTGGTCTTGCCAGAGTTCAGTCAATGCCTGTCATTCCCCCATCCAGGCCCCCACAGTCTCCAGGCATGAGAAACAGCAACTGCATCACTTGGACTTAGAAAGGGCTGTAAAGCACTGTAAAGCAGTATATAAGCCTAAGTGCCATTGCTATTGTTATTGGGTCATAACATACAGATACAGAACTGAGTATTATCAGCATACTGATGACAACTCAACCCACCAACCCATGATGATGGATGATCTCACCAACTGGCTTCATGTAGATGTTAAAAAGGAATTGGAGAGAGTACCAGGCCCTGAGGCAAGGCACAAAATAGAGTCTGAGGACTGGATCTCTCATCCCTATTAATAATAATTGGGACCAGCCTTGGAGAAAGGAGCTAAACCAGCGCAAGATTGTGCCACCCAACCCCAGCTCTCCTAGCCTAGCCAAAAGTATACTATGGTCAATGAAAGCTACTGAAAGATAAGATGATGATAAGAGAGATAATATATAATATATATGTATAATAATAATACAATACAATACAATACACAATATAATAACATAACATAATAGATGAGAAGTGAAGTGAAGAGTAGAGAAGAGAAGCAAAGAGAAGAGAAATTTATTGTCACCTTTTTCTGTGAACACACTGACACAAATTAAAAAAATCAAAATTCTGATGCCTACTCTCAAAAGAAAAATAAATATATAACCATACACACATAGAGCAGACTTAGGACACAGCTCTATTGAGAACCTGTGCTGAAGAACTTAGTGTTAGAAATATTACTCCCAGCTGGGGGCTAATAGTGAGAAAATCAAAAATTCAGTTGCACAAAGGAGTGTTGAAGTCTAAAAGGCCTATTTTGTCTACTAAATGCTAAGGAATGATATGGAGCAATTTGGATAGTCAAGGAGAACAAGGATGGTCATCCCGCTCTCACCAAAGATCATCTACAAGCATGACCCAATGCCATTTTCATTCCATAACCAGGCCTGTATTCTGACTGAAAGAGGTCCAGATAATCTGTTTTATCCAGGTCTTTCTAAAGCTGCCAGGTCACCATCTTTTCCACAACCTATCCTAGAAAGGGGATTTTGGGAACTGGACAAAAGTTATCCAGGCAGGTGGGATCTAATGCTGTTTTTTAAGGAGGGAGTGAACCAGGGATTCCTTAGAAGCATCTGGAAATGTTTCCTCTTCTAGTGATGTGTTAATCACTGCCTGGACCCATCTGCTAGTCACCATCCTAGAGGCATTCAGCAATCAGGAGGGACAAGGATCTAAGTGCCAGAGGGTGGCAATAATGGCATTGAGAACACTGTCCACTTCCTCAGGTCCAACCGGGTCAAACCTTTCCCAGATAGTCAGGCAAGAACTCTCCCTAGGCATCTCACTTGGATCAGCTCCATTCATGGGATCCAACTGGGAATGAATCCAAATGACTTTGTCCATCAAATATCTTGGCATGGCAAAATAATTACCCAAGCCCCCTTGACCAGGAGAGATCAGATGATCCAGAACAGGGCCACAGGACAATATCCTGAGGATGTAAAAAGAGCAGAGAAATAATACTGTTTCACGACTCTTACTGCCATAATGTAGGCCTTAATAGCAGCTCTAACTCATGTCCGATTTTTTATCTTTTCCAGCAGTCTCTAAGTGTCTCATGACCCTTTTCAAAGTCCTCCATGAACCATAGGAAGGTCTGTAGCAATGGATTAAGAGAGGCTGCACAGGCATGCTCCTGTTGAAAGCTGCAGCCACCCTTAAATTCCAGGCTGTCACAAATACTTCAGGAGGACCATAGAGCAACACCTCTGGGATATTTCCCAGTTCCTTTTGGAATTTAATTTGATCCATCAGTTTCTGGAGGCAGATCAACTAAATGGGTCCTGCCTCCCTGCAGATGGGGGTTGTATACAAGAATCTCTGAGACACAAGGGCATAATCAGACCATGAAAAGGGGGATAATCTTAAATCCATTGCTCCAAGTGTTAAGTCCTCGGAGTTACATCCAACTCGTTGACATCACTGTTACCGCCCTGCTCTAATTGGTTAAGACGCGAGCAGGCTCATCGCGGGAAAAACTCAGTTCTCCTATTGGTTTCTTCCGACTGACAGACTGCTATTTAAGCAGCTGTCAGCCGGGCATCCGTTCATTTTGTTATGTGCATGTTAGAAGTTGACTGGTTGTTAAATAAAGAGTTGTGTTATGCAAAGCCGAGCGGTGACGAAGGTGGGATCGTCCTGAGGTGTTGGCTGTGGCGCCGTGATCTCAGAGCTGAGCCACCTCAGCTACAGGCGCCTTAAGCTACAAGTGATGGAACGTCGTTTACTTGATCACAACTCCAGCATTTCTTCACCATGTCCACCTTCTTGCCAGCATTTGCCCCATTCGTGCCAGCGTCGGAGACTTGGGACACGTATATAGAGAGGTTCAAGTGTTTCCTCCAAGCGAACGACTTGACAGGACTGTCAAGTGCACGGAAATGGGGCTACTTCCCTAGCTCATGCGGGAACAACATTTTCGGAACTGCCAGAGCCCTGGCAGCTCCTCAACAGGTTTTTGATGTGCCATGGGAGACGTTGCTTGATAAACTGAAAAAACATTACTCCCCGGCTCCATCCCGCATCGCGCAGCGCCACGCCTTTTGGCAAAGGGCACAGAAGGCGGGGGAATCTGTCAACAATTATATAGCCTCCCTACGGTCAGCTGCCCTGCACTGCGAGTTCCGCGAGCTGGACAAAATGCTGCTGGACCAGTTAGTGTGCGGCGTGAGAGATTTAAAGCTCCAACAGCGATTGCTGGCCGGTTCGGACATCACCCTTCAAACAGCCCTGGACAAGGCTAGGGCAGAGGAAATGTCCGACCAGTCAGCCACTGAAATCCAATGCTTTCAGACCAGCATCGTGGCTGCCGGAAACCCCTCCTCCATCCACTGTGAAGTTTCTGACACCGATGAGTCATCTGAGGAGGACGGGGCGGTTAGTCGTCTTAAGACGAACCGGCGAAAGAGGGGACCGCCTATGCCCAAATCCCCCTCTGGCAATTGCCTGGGCTGTGGCGGCGACCATAATAGGGCGGACTGTCGCTTTAAAACTGCCATCTGCCGCCGTTGCGGCAAGCGAGGCCACCTGTCGTGGGTCTGTAAAGCGGCTCTTCCCGCCGCCATGGCTCCGTCCAAGAACTCGCAGAACCGTTGCCCGGGCAGGAAGGTGGCGCGCCGCACTGAATACTACGAGGTATCCCGTCTTGAGGAACCCTGTGACATCACAGTGAACCACGCCACTTCCACAACATCAATTAACAAGATCTACCTCACCGTCGCCTTGGAAGGCGCTGCCTGCCGGATGGAGGTCAATACCGGGTCTTCCAGGTCCCTGATTTTGTGGTCAACGCTCTCCCGGCTGCTGCCCCATGCTTCTAAATGGCGCCTCAAACCCTGTCCCGTGTCTCTCAAAGATTACCAGGGACGGGCCATTCCAACTGTTGGCTGTGACACTTTCCATGTGTCTTATGAGGCATTTTCCGGCAAGTTGCCTTTGATTGTAGTAAAGGCCGACTTCCCGAGCCTTCTAGGGCTTGGTTGGTTTGCCGCACTGAATCTCAACGTCTCCAGTGTCCATTCAACTGCTCCTGACATTACAGCCGTGTTGGCCGGTGAGTTCCCTGATGTGTTTGCTGTCGGCCTGGGTAAATATACAGGGCGTCCAATCTCTTTCAATTTGGACCCCCAGGTGGCGCCAATCCGCCTTAAACCTCGAAGGGTGCCGCTAGCTCTCTGGCCACAGGATAGGGAATTAGATAAGTTGGTGGCTCAAGGAATATTGGTGCCTGTCGATGATTCCAATTGGGAGACCCCGATAGTGATTCCCCTTAAGAGGGATGAGTCTATTAGAATTTGTGCTGATTACAAGTGCACCCTCAATAGGGCGTTGCAGGGCAACCCTTACCCAGTCCCTGTCGTCCACTTACTTCACTCCCTCGGCCATGGGCAAATATTCACCAAATTAGATTTATCGCAAGCCTACCAGCAGCTTCTGGTCGACGAAGCTACGGCTTTGGCTCAAACCATCGTCACGCACCGCGGTGCATTTAAATGGACCCGCTCCAATTTGGAGTTTGCGTCGCCCCGGGGATCTTCCAGACCCTGATGGAAAGGCTCTTGCAAGGCATTGTTGTTGTTAAATAAAGAGTTGTGTTATGCAAAGCTGAGCCTCTGCGTCCTGTTTGTTCTCTCGGACAGAACACCAAGAAAATCAAATCTGTCATGTGACCACTGTCCTGGGTCGGACCTGTAATAATCTGGGATAGGCCCATAGCCGCATTGGTGGTCATTAACTCCTGAGCCATTTCCAACGCTGCATCCAGGAATGGCAGATTGAAGTCCCCCAGAAACATAAATCTGGGAAACTCCACTGCCAACCCTGAGAGAGCTTTCAGCAGCTCAGGTGGTGAGGTTGCTACACAGCAGAGAGGCTAGTATCCTAGCAACAGTCCCAACTGATCCTGTCTTTACCCAAAAGGAGAAAAAAGCAGTCCAACCTACCAACAACAGTACCATAAAAAACAGATTATGAATACAAGTTAAAAGAGGCAAGAAAATGGTAGAAGAACACCTGTCCACCCTAGATAAATTCAAATCTGAAGGAACTACCAAATGTGATTCAGAACCACTAAACTATATCTTTCAAAGATTTTGCTGTTGAGCCCCGACCTGGGGCTTGCCATAACTTGGGGGGGAGAAGGTGAGGAATGCAGCAGGAGCAACGAGCGAGGCGGTGGCTCGGTGGCAGTGGCCCAACATCTGATGGCACCAAACATCTAACTGGGGAACTACCATAGTTCCAATCTTCAAAAAAAAAGAGGGGGGGGGAGGGAATGGAACCAGAAAACTACAGTCTTATCATCCTGACATCAATAACATCAAACCTAGGAAGATTCTGAAAAGATAATCAAATAACAAATCTGTGAAAACCTAGAAATAATAATTAGAAGCCAACACGGGTTTGTCAAAAACAGATTATGCCAGACAAATCTTAATAAATTCTTTGACAAAGTGAAAAAATTATGGATCAGAGAAATGCTGTGGATGTAATTTACTTGGACTTTAGTAAAGCATTTGATAAAGTAAATCACAACGTATTATTTGATGATAGAAAAATGTGGGTTAGACAGCATCCCCACCAGATGATTAGTAACTGGCTGATCAACCACACTCAATGTGTAATCCTTACCTGTAACTTCATGGAGGGAAGTATGCAATGTAATATCCTAAGGCTCTATTTTAGTCCAGTACCCTTCAATATCTTGATCAATGATGTAGATGTGCAAAAGGTGGGGAACTCATCAAATTTGCAGATGACACCAGCTGGCAGGAATAGCCAATACTCTAGAAGATAGGTTTAAGATACAGAAGGATCTTGACAGAATTGAACATTGGGTGCTATCTAACAAAATGAAATTCAATGGTAAAAAAAGTAAGATTCTACATTAAGGCAAGAAGAACCAAATACACAAATACTATGTGCATATAGGTAGTACCTGGCTAAATACTAGTAACTGTGAGAGGGGCCTTAGAGTCCTAGTAGACAATCACTTAAATATGAGCCAGCACTGTGCAACAGCTGCCAAAAAAGCCAAGGTGTCCTTGGTTGCATTAACAGAGGAATAGAATCAAGATCATGTGAAATGTTAATACCACTTTATAATGCCTTGGTAAGACTACATTTGGAATACTGCATCCAGTTTTGGTTGCTATGATATGAAAATGATGTTGAAACTCCAGAAAGAGTACTGAGAACAGCTAAAACATAGACAGACTAGCAGTGATAGCAGTGTTCCAATATCTAAGGGGCTACCACCAAAAATAAAAGGAGGAGTTAACCTATTCTTCAAAGTACCTAAAGGGACAAGAAGCAATGGGTGGAAAGTAATCAAGAAGCAAACCTACAACTAAGGACAAATTTCCTGACAGTTGTTCCTGATTGACAGATTGTTCACTGAACAATCAATCAGTGGAACAACTTGCCTCCAGAAGTTGTGTATTCTTCAATATTGGATGTGTCAGGGTTCTGACCAATGCCCAAATTAAATCATGAGCCTCGAGCCAAGCTTCAAAAGAAATCCAGTTATTTATTAGGAGCTTCATGTCGGCACTTTCCACGTGAAGCCAACTCTGACCCTACATAATTTACGATACAGCTCTGACCCCATTTCCCCCCTCCCCCCAAGGTGTGTCATCAGTCACATTCTCCAATGAAGCAATTTCGCAAGTTGTAGGTATCACTGCCCTCCAGACACTGTGAATAACCCCAGGAGACGGCCTTGACAGAGATATGGCTGGAATGTGCTTCTGTTTTTGACTGATGTGCTGCCTTGCCGCAGCTGCAAGTTTGTTTTCCCATCCCCCTTGCTTATGGCAAATTGATAGCAGGCTAGGGTGCTTTGCGAGTTGACAAGTTTTAAAGAAGGGATTGGACAACCAATTGTCTGAAATGGTATAGGATTTCCTGCTAAGCAGAGAGTTGGACTAGACCTCCAAGGTCCAATTCTGTTATTCTGTGAACCTAGAGCAGGGGTTGGCAACCTGTGGCTCTGGAGCCACATGCGGCTCTTTGGGCTGTTAGAGAAAAATTATTTCTCTATAGCTGTGCCTATTAATGGCTTTTGGAATGTACAGATGCATGGGCCAATCAGAGGGCAGCTAATATGTTTGAATCTCCAGGGCCATCCCCTAACTGTCACAATTAACAGTAAAAAAGGAGATTCTTAACAGAAACCCTTGCTCTTCAGTTTGGTATTCAATTTGCTCATCATCTTGCTGTTCAGTTTGATTTTCTGTCTAGTATTATATAATATAATATAATATAATATAATATAATATAATATAATATAATATAATATAATATAATATAATATAATATAATATAATATAATATAATATTACTCCAGCTGAGAGCCCGGGAAGACCCTCTGCAAGGACGAGCTGAGGATTTTGCACAATATCTGCACGATAAAATCGCTCAGATTCGGGAAGGTTTGGACTCTAACTGGGTTAATTCGGATGAAATGACGAGGGCAGATCTTGAGGACATTATCTGGGATGAGTTTGATACTGTGACTCCTGAGGACGTGGACAGGTTACTGGGGAAGTTGAATGCGACCACGTTTATTGGACCCGTGCCCTTCCTGGCTAGTGCTGGCTACCCGGGACGTTACACGTAGCTGGCTCCAGAGAATTATTAACGCTTCTCTGAGCGAGGGGTTCTTACCTCCCGCCTTGAAAGAGGCGGTGGTGAGACCCCTCCTTAAGAAGCCCTCTCTGGATCCGGCTGTTTTAGCAAACTACTGTCCAGTCTCCAACCTTCGCTTTTTAGCAAAGGTTGTCGAAAGTGTGGTGACACGACAGCTCCCACAGTACCTGGATGAAGCTGTCTATCTAGACTCGTTCCAGTCCGACTTCAGGCCTGGATACAGCACAGAAACAGCATTGGTTGCGTTGGTTGATGATCTCTGGAGGGCTCGGGATAGGGGATGTTCCTCTATCCTAGTCCTATTAGATCTCTCAGCAGCTTTTGATACCATTGATCATGGTATCATGCTGCACCGGTTGGAGGGGTTGAGAGTGGGAGGGACTGTTTTATGGTGGTTCTCCTCCTATCTCTCCGATCGGTCGCAGTCTGTGTTGGCTGGGGGGCAGAGGTCGACCTCAAGGCACCTGGTTTGTGGGGTGCCGCAAGGGTCGGTCCTCTCGCCTCTCCTGTTCAACATTTATGTGAAGCCGCTGGGTGAGATCATCCATGGTTTTGGGGTGCAGTGCCAGCTGTACGCTGACGACACCCAGCTGTACATCTCCACCCCAGACCACCCCAATGATGCCCTTGAAGTGATGTCCCGGTGCCTTGAGGCCGTACGGGTCTGGATGGGGAGAAACAGGCTTCGACTCAACCCTTCCAAGACTGAGTGGCTGTGGCTGCCGGCGTCACGGTACAGCCAGTTAGTCCCATCACTAACTATTGGGAACGAGTCATTGACCCCCGCAGAGAAAGCTCGCAATTTAGGCATCGTCCTGGATGCACGACTGTCTTTAGAAGATCATATAACAGCCGTGGCCAGAGGAGCTTTCTATCAGGTTCGCCTGATTCGCCAATTGCGTCCCTTTCTAGACCGGGACTCATTACGCACAGTCACTCAAGCCCTCGTCATTTCCCGACTTGACTACTGCAATGCTCTCTACATGGGGCTCCCCTTGAAGTGCACCCAGAAGCTCCAACTGGTCCAGAATGCGGCCGTGCAAGTAATTATGGGAGCAACATGGCGCTCACATGTAACACCTCTTCTACGCGAGCTGCACTGGCTTCCGGTGGCCTTCCAAGTGCGCTTCAAGGTGTTGGTTCTTACCTTTAAAGTGCTCCATGGTTTAGGACCTGAGTACTTACGAGACCACCTGCTGCAATCGATAACATCCCACCAACCAATACGCTTTCACAGAGTAGGCCTACTCATAGTACCATCATTAAAACAATGTCATCTAGTAGTTCCAAGGGAGAGATCCTTCTCTGTGGGGGCACCTACACTTTGGAACAAAATACCCCCTGGAATACGAAAAATCCCACATCTTCGCACTTTCCGACGTGCCCTGAAGACCTTTCTGTTTCAATAAGCAGGGCTAGCATAAACATCTAAATTCTATGCCAAGATCTTAGCAGATACACCAAGTTGACTCTATTTATTATTACTACTATTATTATTACTGTTTATAAAAAAAAAATTAAATGTATACGAAATCTTAATCTGTTCACTGCCCTAAGTCCTTCGGGAGAAGGGCGGTATAGAAATTCAATAAATAAATAAATAAATAAATAAATAAATATATTCTAGGATCTTCCTTTAGATAACTGTGAGCAGTCTGGAAGTCCGTTATGTGGTATAAAGTGGTATTTCTTCTGAGGAAGAATATTCATAGATAGCATAGCTTAGAGAGAATAGATATGTATCTAGATAGATAGCTGACAGTATAATTTATAATAGTAACTTAGTGATATTTATTGATTGTATATATATTATGTTTTTATTGTGTATAAATAAATTGTACAGCAAATAAAAACATTTGCTGTAGGCTGCTTCAGAGGCTCATTTGTATAAGTAGAATCTCATAGAGATAGAGGTTCACAGTTTATTGATTTATTAACCTCCACAACAGGCCCTCTGCCACAGCTCCCTGTCCCATCACTGGTTGGCCCTGCCCTTGGCCCTCTTCTTTTTTTGACTCCAGCCCAAAGCAGCAGGAAGCGAAGGCTGTCTTACGCACACATTTGGCGCGGAGGCAGGTACAGGGCAGCTTCGGGGAGACCCTTCTAAAGCAGGCACCAAAGTGCAGCAAAGACGCATGTGGGGTGGGTGGTCGCTTGCTTAGGAGGGTCTTAGCAGGACGTGGCTTCTCTCCTGCACTAATAATCCGGCCATCGCCGATCTCCTACTACTACTCTTATGACACCTTGGCTGTGGCTGAACCAGGAGCATGCGTATGTTTGGGGAGACCCTCCTCAAGCTCTGAAGCTCAGGAAAGGTATGCGTGGGGCAGGCAGCGGCTCGCTTAAGCAGGGTCTCCCCGCACGTGCACATGCTCCCAGCTCAGCCACAGCCGGCCAGGGCGTCACGAGAGTGGGAGAAGGAGGAGAGTGCAGGAGAGAAGCTTCCCAGCGCGTGGCCCCGGTAGTAAAGGTAAGTAATACCCACCCCTGAACTGAGTGTTAACTTATGAAATATAAAGAATTGGGACTAGTGTACTCCTTGAAGGATAGTTTAAAGACTAAATAAATATTTCTTGGACTGTTGGATAAAAATCAATTTTCTTAAAAAATAAAGTAAGATACTGAAGAAGAAATGAGTGGAATTGTCTAGGACAGCTTGGCTGTCTCAGGAATTCTGGGAGTTGAAGTCCACAGGTTGTAAAAGAGCCACATTTGCCCACCCCTGGTCTAGAAGATGGATCTACTTTTGCAAAATATAAAAGACATTATGGACAAAGAATTTAAGGATATTATGGAAAAAATGGAAAACACTATACCAGGGATGATGACTACAGCCAAAATGCCCATGAAAGGGAGGAGCCAAAAGAAGAAATAAAGAAGACGAGAGATCATAATGAAAATAATAATGATTGATGAATTAAACCAGGAGGAAAACATACTAAGCAAGTTGGAAAATACATTTGAAATGGAGGCAGGGGCCTCAGTAAAAACTTTAGAAAATAGGCAGTGGAAGAGGGTAGAGGTGGGAGGAATATTTAGATTGGACATCCAAGAATAAAGGGAGACTCAAGAGAAGAATGGAAGAGACAAGTAAAAAAAAAAAAGCATAGCAATTGAAGTATCGAAGCGGCCAAGAGACAATGGGTAGAGGATCTCTTTTTTTTTCCTTTCCTTATTGTTGTTTTGACTTGTTTTTCCTTTTCCCCCTCTTTCTTTTAAAGCATAGCAATTAAAGTATAAAGCAGGCAAGTGATGATGGAAGGATGATTCCTTTTTTCAATTGCTGTTTTAAATTGTCCTTCCCTCTCTCTCCCTTTCTTTTTTCTTTCTCTTTTTGTAGGCAGGTGACATGATTAGAAGTTAGACAGGAAAGAAGGGAAAAACTTTTTATAGGGTGATATGATTAAAAGCTAGACCAAGTGATAGAAATAAAGAGAATATTAACGTATTACATTTTTATTTGATAAAATGAAAGTAATAATGAGAAATAGATGGATAATGAAAGATTGTAACCTAAAATAGATGTATATTATTATGGGAATTATATATGTTGATTGCATGTAATAATATTCAATCTGATCAGTTTTGTTTGCATTGGAATGTTTGGTGCCCAGGTGTCACACTGTTAACACATTGATTTGACATTTTTATAAAAAATAAAAAAAATAAAAAATGGGGGGGAAAAGGAATGGGATCCTACTCCTACAGTGTAAAAATGGTTAAGGGTTTTTCATTTATTTATTTATTTATTTGTTTAAATTTCTATACCGCCCTTCTCCAATATAGGACTCAGGGCGGTGAACAGCCAAAGTAAAAACAAGACATACAAAATCTAAAAACTGTTTAAAATAATTAAATATTTTGGCCGTAATTAAAAATCCCAATTTAAAATCAATTTAAAATTTAACTCAAGCCAGCCCAGCTAGCTGAAATAAATGGGTTTTCGGGGCCCGACGAAAAATCCGGAGGTTTGTTATTGTACGTATCTCTGGGGGGAGGTTGTTCCAGAGGGTGGGCGCTGCCACAGAGAAGGCTCTCCCCCTGGGGGTCGCCAGCCGACATTGTCTGGTGGACGGCACCCTGAGGAGGCCCACTCTGTGTGAGCGTACTGGCCGGTGGGAGGCTATTGGTGGCAGAAGGCGGTCTCGTAAATACCCTGGCCCTGAGCCATGGAGCGCTTTAAAGGTGGTCACCAATACCTTGAAGCGCACCCGGAAGACCACTGGGAGCCAGTGCAGCTCGCGCAGGAGAGGTGTCACATGGGAGCGCCTCGTCGCCCCCATAATCCCCCGCGCGGCCGCGTTCTGGACCAGCTGGAGCCTCCGGGTGCATCCCAGGGGGAGCCCCATGTAGAGAGCGTTGCAGTAGACCAGGCGGGAAGTGACGAGTGCCTGAGTGACTGTGCGTAGGGAGTCCCGATCTAGAAAGGGGCGCAACTGGCATATCAGGCGAACCTGATAAAAAGCCCCCCTGGCCACGGCCATCAAATGATCTTCTAAAGACAGCCGTGCGTCCAGGAGGACGCCTAAGTTACGAGCCCTCTCCGTGGGGGCGAGTGATTCACCCCCAATAGCCAGCGATGGCATCAGCTGGCTATATCGGGACGCCGGAAGCCATAGCCACTCGGTCTTGGAGGGGTTGAGTCGGAGCCTGTTTCTCCCCATCCAGGCCCGCACAGCCTCCAGGCACTGGGACATCACTTCAAGGGCATCATTGGGGTGGCCTGGGGTGGAGATGTACAGCTGGGTGTCATCAGCGTACTGGTGGAACTCCACCCCGAAGCAACGGATGATCTCACCCAGCGGCTTTACATAAATGTTGAACAGAAGGGGCGAGAGGACCGACCCTTGTGGCACCCCACAAGCCAGGTGCCTCGGGGTCGACCGCTGCCCCCCTGTCAACACAGATTGCGACCGGTCAGAGAGGTAGGAGGAGAACCACCGCAGAACGGTGCCTCCCACCCCCAACCCCGCCAACCGGTGCAACATGATACCATGGTCGATGGTATCAAAAGCCGCTGAGAGGTCTAACAGGACCAGGATAGAGGAGCAACCCCTATCCCGGGCCCTCCAGAGATCATCCACCAATGCGACCAATGCCGTTTCCGGGCTGTGCCAAGGCCGGAAGCCGGACTGGAGCGGGTCTAGATAGACAGCTTCATCCAGGTACCAGGGAAGCTGTTGCGCCACCACACTCTCAACAACCTTCGCAACGAAGCGAAGGTTGGAGACTGGACGATAGTTAGCCAAAACAGCCGGATCCAGAGAGGGCTTCTTGAGGAGGGGCCTCACAACCGCTTCTTTCAAAGCGGCCGGCAGGACCCCCTCACTCAAAGAAGCGTTAACAATCTTCTGGAGCCAGCCTCGTGTCACCTCCCGGGAAGCCAGTACCAACCGGGAGGGACACGGGTCCAATAAACATGTGGTCGCGTTCAGCCATCCCAGGACCCTGTCCATGTCCTCGGGAGCCACAGGATCGAACTCCCCCCAGATAACACTCTCAAGACCTGCCTCAGTCATCCCGTCCGGACATACCCAGTCAGAGGCCAGCCCTTCCCGAATCTGAGCGATTTTGTCATACAGATACTGCACAAAATCCTCAGCTCGGCCCTGCAAGGGGTCATCCCGCACTTCCAGATGGAGGAGGGAGCGGGTCACCCTAAACAGGGAGGCCGGGCGATTATCTGATGATGCGATAAGAGCGGCAAAATAGCTAGTTTTCGCCGCTTTTATCACCACTATGTAGGTCTTAATATGAGACCTCACCAGTGTTCGGTCAGATTCGGAGCGGCTGGTCCTCCAACTACTCTCCAGGCGTCTTTTCCGGCGCTTCATCTCCCTAAGCTCCTCGGAGAACCAAGGAGCTAGGTGAGTTCGGTGCCGGGTCAGAGGCCGCAAAGGCACGACTCGGTCCAAGGCCCCGGCAGCCGCACTATCCCAGGCGGCCACCAGGTCTTCAGTCGAGTCATGAGCCAGAATCTCAGGAAATGGCCCAAGCTCCATCTGGAACCTATCAGGGTCCATCAGGCGCCTGGGGCGGAACCCCCTGGTCGGTCCCGCCTCCCTGCGGCGGGGTGTAGCGGTTAGAAAGTCCAGTCGAAGGAGCGAGTGGTCAGACCATGACAAGGGTTCAATGGCTATATCCCCTGTATCAAGGCCACTCAACCACTGACCAGAGACAAAAACTAAGTCCAGAGTGTGTCCCCCTGTGTGAGTGGGGTCATGAATTAACTGAGTAAGGTCCATGGCCATCATGGAAGCCATGAACTCTCGAGCCACTTCAGACGTTTCACCGATAGATGGCAGGTTGAAATCCCCCATGATGACAAGTCTGGGGGTGTCCACCGCCACCTCGGCTATAACGTTAAGCAGCTCGGGCAGGGCCGTTGCCACGTGGCAGGGAGCCAGGTACGTGACCAACAAGCCCATCTGTACTCCACGACCCCACTTCACAAAGAGGGACTCACATCCGGCTATCTGTGGAACAGTGGTCTCCCTTGGATCCAGACCTTCCTTTATAATAACCGCCACCCCCCTGCCCCTGCCCTGAGCCCTCGGCTGATGAAATGCACGGAAGCCTGGTGGGCATATATCCACGAGGGGGACTCCCCCCTCCTGGCCCAACCAGGTCTCCGTAATGCCCACCAGGTCCGCCTTCCCCTCCTGAATAAGATCGTGAATGAGGGGGGCTTTATTAACAACGGACCTGGCGTTGCATAACATCAGCCGAAGGCTCTGGCCCTGAGAATCTGGACAACCTGGGGAACGAGAAAAGCATTGGGGACCGGAGTGTGCAATCACTCTAAGATAGCGAGTGCGCATTCCCTGAACATGATGTGGTCCCCAGCTTCCGCCATATCTGCCCCTCCCACTCACTATACTGATGGGACAGCCCTCTTTAAATCGAACTCCAACCCCCTCCCCGACCTCCGGTTCTACGTCCCTAGTGTCGTAGCCCTTCGCTGAGGCTGGTCTTGAACCTGGTGGATTTCCTCCAAAACCCACCCTAATCCCGCCCGAACCCCTTAAAATTTTTGTTAAAAACCCACTAAAAAACCCACTTAAAAAACCCCTCAAACTCTTCTTTGCCGCATGCCATCTCTCGGGGCTCCAACGCCCGTCATCAAGATAGGCCCTCGATAACGAAGAGGGCCAGACCTGCGAGAGGGGGGAATCTCGCAGGGCATGAAGGTCATTCACCGAGTACATCTGAACATCAAAGGGAGGTGATAGTCCATGGCCAATAGCCAGGGGCCAATTTGATGTTATCACAGTCAGAAGGAGTGAAATGCCGGACTTCAATAGAGTTCCAATGGAGCATGTGGGACTTCATTGCCCTCTCACGGCAATGGTGGGAGTAAAATGCTGTCTCAATCCGGCAGAGGGTGACTCAGCCCCCCTCTCACGGCGGCTGGTCAACCACGATCATCCAAAAAGCCTGAATTGAGACAGCAGCTATAGACCCACTCCACCAGGACTTGAATCCCCAGATGTAAACCTCCATTCAATGGAGGGAAGAATGGGATCATGTCAGTCCACATAGTCCAAGCAGGCTCAAACAGCGGAGATCATAACCGTCATTAACTTCGGGGAGGTCAAGATGGCATCTAGACCCGGAGATGATTGTTCAGCAGGCATACGCAGCATGGCATCACCACATTCAGGGGGATGGGGGTGAAAAAGGAGAGCAGAGGCAACAAACGCCACAGGGGGAGAACCCCTCAGTCATAGTCCAGCTCTCCCCAACCCCTCCCAGATCTTCCTTGTGACCATGCTGCTTGCCTCGCCCAGCCTCCATAAATCCTCATGGAGGTCTCTGGGACGACCAAGGGGCCAAACAATGCCCACGGTCACCCAGGAGATCCAACACAGCAAGCGAGCAACTGCCAACCTCTCCGACGCTCCCACACTCCAAACTGTGGCGGCTTCTTCCTTGTCCTGGCGGCCGTCATTTTCACGCCGCCAGCATCGCCGCCGCCAGCCTCTCCGCCCTCACCTCGCCCCCCCCTCCACTCCTAGCACATGTCCAGGGCGGATTAGGCTGGCGAGGATCCCGGCGAGGGTGCCGCACCGCCGCCACCGCGGCGGCGCTGACGCCGTCATCCTGGCTCTGCCGCCTTCGCATGGAAAGTCTGCCGCCGCCCCTCCTCCTTCGGGCCGCTCTCGCCGTCCTACGGTCTCCGCGAGCCTCAAGGACACTCTGAGAAGCCAGAGACCCCTCAACAGAGAGCCCCGACACTCCTCCAGCTGGGCCAGGGCTGCAACGATCGAAACTCAGCCCTCCAAAGGCCCCCTGGAGCCATAATCACTCCCCAGGATCACCAGGATCATAGGGAAGTCGCCATCTTGCACATGCGTAGAAGTGGGAACGGCCGATGTAAAAGTGAGGAAAATTGCAAGTGAAGATGCCAATCAAAAAGCAATATGGAAATATCTTACATAACAGTTTTATTAGTTTTTGTCTGGCAATATATAATAGTTTTTCATTAATATTTTAAAACTCTTACAACAAAATCTAGTTTTGTATACCTGTTTCATTGTTCTTATTTAAGTATTAAATGCATGAAATAAGGCAAGGTGAGGAGGGGATGGGAGGGGATGGGCGAGAAGAGTCCAGGCGAGGCGAGGCGTCCCTCAACATGAGTGATGTCAAGTTGGCCACACTCACCCATTCACATGACCACCCAGCCATGCCTACCCAGCCGGTCATTAGGGTAGAGAACTGATTGTTAATTTATATGAATCCCAAAATAGTAGGAAAGTAGAGAATAGTGACGTTAATCCCTGGAGACCATCTGGAGAAGTCCCTGCAATTTTCTTGAAAAGATTTGAGAAATGGTTTGCCACTGTGTCCTTCCTATGACTGGGAGAGGGTGACTGGCCAAGATCACTCATCTGGCTTTGTGCCTTAGGCAGGACTAGAGCTCGCAGTCTCTTGGATTCTAGTCTGTTGCCATAGGCACCTCACTGCACTGGGTCTCTTTCCATGTGCTATGTGCAATTCCTTTATTAGGGCGAACCTTGAGCTGTCCTGTGAACTAATGAGGAGGTTTCCATTCTTTGCTTTAAATGGAATTGCAGGGGGCTTTGGAGGGGAAGGGGTAAGCAGAGTCAGCAAAAAGTAAATTGATAAGAATCCATCAGCAAATCCATAGTAAATTGATAAGAATCAGTATGATTATTTCCCATCTTTTTCTCATCCATGGTAATCCAGCTACATAATTTCTGTTTTGAAACTACACCTGAATCCCAATTTGATTTTGAAAAACCAGTTAACTAAAAGGTGACCAGAGTAGGGGTGATCTTCTCATACTTTCAATCATCTAGCTGCCTAAGAGTCTGACAATCCTCAGCATTGCCTGACAATCCTCAGCATTGATGAGCAAAAATTCAGCACTTGCCCACCCCCTCCATCAGCAATGAAAAGAAACACGTGGCACAGATTGTAGTTATTGTCAATATCGATGGATAAATCTTTTTGTATCAGATTATATTCTGTTGTTGTTTTGCTTTATAAATCAAATACAGCTTTCTTACACTGCACATTCTGTATTTTTGTCTGGCAGGTATCTTTTAAAAGCATCAGGATTTCTCTGAAGGAAGAAAAATTGTTAAACCCGAACTTTACTTTAGAAAGCAAGAATGCCCTCCTAATTATTTTTTGACCTGGAAGCGCCTGTAATAGTGAGGAAGGGAAGATACTACATTTTGACTAAGTAAATAGCTAACAAATAAAGCGATGCTCTCCTAATTAGAATGGGATGGTAATTCTTTTTGATTTGCGCATTCAGTCCATCAGAAATCATTTTTAAGAGTCTCACGAAAAACTAGCTTTTTCTCTGTAAAATGTGACCGAGAAATCCAGGACAGGATCATAGCTTTGATGGGGGAGCCTAGTATACTTGCGCTGCCTGAATATCATCAAAGGGACATATTCCAAATGGATCTTATGGTAGCGAGGAACGGGCTGATTTCCTGCTATAATTTGCCTTCTTAAAAAAGGCAGAGCTGGTCAGTGCAAGTCCCACCTTAGTACGGGACAGGCGTCCGCCTGCGAAAAGTGGCGACCGGGCGGGATCACAATGGCATTTCCGCCCCGCCCCTCATTCCTTAGCAATAGATCCTGGAAGCAGACAGGCCGCTTCGATGCCGAAGGTAAATGGGCGCATTTGATAACGGATGGTGAATGTGCCTAACCATGAAGTTTAGTCGGCGTCGCTACCTTTTGCGGTATTTGTTGTGCACAGTTCAGAGTAGTCCGTAATTCCTCCTATTCCCTGTATGAAATAGTATTTGTGTGTGTGTGTGTGTTTGTTCGACCGGTCTAAAAAAAAGGAGGAGGCAAAAGCGTGTTACTACTAGTAGTAGTTGGAGTAATCTCGTTGGTTCACTTCCTCCGCTTGAAGCTGCCGTTCTCAATCTCAGAGCGGGAGAGAAGCAGCTACTGAAACGGAGGCCTAGTTCACTCTAAGCGTTCCCCACTTTTGAAGCTCCAAGTGGCACGATGACGTAAGAGGCGCGCTTGCGCTGAACGAGGCCGCTGCTGCAGCTCACTTCCGGGTTTCCCCGTCGAGGTTCGTCGGGGTCGCGCGCGGAGCTGGTGAGGTCCCTCCCCCCCGTCTGTCCCGCCAAGCCCCGCCCCCTGGTGGGGGGAAAGGAGTCGATAGGGAGACTGTTGGGGGAAGAAGGCGAAGTGGCGTTGAGGGGGCGCAAGCGGGGAAAGGTTTGGGGGGGGGGAAGGTGAGGGAAAGGCGGTTAAAAGGTAGGTGGTGGGAAGGAAACGTTGCTGGGGTCAAGGTGGTTCTTCCCTCTGTCCCGAGATACAGGGGAAGTTCGGGAGGGGGGGGGGAAGAGATCACAGTCGGGATAGCGCTCTGCTAGTTCCTGCTCAGCCTGGTGCCCGGCAGTTGTGGTGACAGGAGAGAGAAATACTCGTTGCCTTGATTTGCCCCGATGACGACCGGCAGCTTTTCTTAGAGACGTTCCAGGAATCTTCCCTGCCTTCTCCTTAGTCCCGCTTCGCTAAGTGGAATCAGTTCATCCTCTTGAACCATTGACAAGGTCTGTGAAATTAGTGGGTGTTTTTTTTTTTTTTTTTTTTAAATTCAGGAGGATTTGTCTTCTTTCTCTCTTTCGTTCTTCAGCTTTCATAACGATATTGCTACTGAAAAAAACCACCAATAAATCAGCGTTGTCTTCATTTTTGTTCCTTAAGGTCTTGTCTATGTTTATGGTTGTGTGCTTCACTAGAATTAATTTTCTATTTATTTCCCTTGCATGTGTCCAGGTTTATCTATTTTGAGCTCAAAAGAAATTATCTAACATCTTGACTTTTCATCATCAACTGCAAATTCATTAAGTAAGTAGGTTTTTATTGGTTTCATAATATTAGATGTTTCACATTCCATCTTTATTTCATAATATCTTTTAATTCTTCTTTAAATTAATAAAGTGCTGTTGTCTGCATATCTCAAAATATTTCAACCCCTTTTTTGATTGTGTCATCTCTTCCAGTCCTGACAGTCATATAATATATTCACTGTGTAAATATGAAGATAATATATTCTCGTTCTCCATCTTGTTTAACTCTCCAAATTCAGTTTTTACAATAATCTGCTAGCTCATTTAAAAAATCTTTGTTCTAGGCTGCTGTCAACCTGCATATTTTCCACATTGGTATAATTTACACAAAGCTCTTGATATATTCAAATTAGGCAAAAACACAATAAATATTTATTTTCTTTCTATTTACAGAGAAGTAAACTTAAATACAGTGCTACAACCAGTTAATGTTCATTTATATGAGCAAGATTAAAACTCTCTTTGGGTAGTCTTTTGCTATGAGGGCAGTCTTTCTCTCTGTCCATTAAATTGGTGAGATCATTGCTGAAAGAGATCCTTCAGAAAAGCATAATGTTTATGTATACAAGTAGTCCTCTATTTACAACCATTTGTCTGTGTTTTTGTCTGCTCACAATTAGAATGGCACTGAAAAAAGTAACATGACCATTTTTCATACTTTCAACCATTACAGCATCTTCATCACATGATCAAAATTGGTAACTGGCATATATTTGTGACAGTTGCAGTGTCCTGGGGTCATGTGATCACATTTTGTGACTTTTGGCAAGCAAAGTCAATGGGGAAGCCAGATTCAGTCAACCACCAGGTTATTTACTTAACAACTGTAGTGATTCACTTAACAGCTGTGGTAAGAAAGCTCGTAAAATGGCGCAAAACTCATCTTGCTTAGGAACAGAATCATAAATCTAGGGCTACCTGTTTGTTGCCTATTGCAAGTTTGCTGACAAACAATTACCTTCAAGAACACCTTAGAGTAACACTATAGCTGCTTTGTTCTTGAGAAGCATTGTTCCCACAGGCCAGTAACCATCATTATATACCTCGATTGGAGGCTTTTATTTCACTAGTCAGTTTACAGATTAACAGAGTTGGAAGGGACCTTGTAGGTCATCTAGTCCAACCCCCCCACCTAAGCAGGAGATCCTACACCATTTCTGACAAATGACAGTCCAGTCTCTTCTTGAAAGCTTCTAGTGATGAAGCTCCCACAACTTCTGAAGGCAAGGTGTTCCATTGGTTGATTGTTCTCACTATCAGAAAATTTATCCTTATTTCCAGGTTGAATCTCTCTTTGATCAGTTTCTATCCATTAGTCTTGTGTTACTATTTCATCAGTATGCCTTGAGGAAAAGCTGTTTCTTACCAAAGAGGATTAGATCGTCGATTTAAAATCTGCAGTGCTAAAATACTTATAAAGCTGAGTGACCATAGGTGCCTTCCTCTCCTCCCAGTTACTGGATAGAAAAGTCAGGCTTCTAAGCATTTGAGGACACAGCTGCAAATGGACATAAAACATCTTGCTTCTCCCAGGTCCAATGACCTGCCCTTCCCAATAGGATGCCACAGGAATACAATATGACATGCTTCTAGTAAATTAGCCATCTCCTCCCCTATCTGCTCTATTTGTCTGGAAATGCAGTTTATAAATAAGTGGGTGCCCATTTCTAATATTTTGAAACACCTTAAGTCTTTTTTAGGCTTGATTAGGGTACAAAAACACGTACTATATAAAGAAGTTATATGTGATACTCCTACTCCAGTATTCCTACAATTTTATGCTGGATCATCTGAAATACTTTCCCACTCATTTAGGCTTTAGACGTAACTCCCAAACAGATGAAAGTTAAGGACTAAATTTGGGCAAATTCTTTGCAGTATGTTGAATCTCATACAAAAAAACCCATCTCTTTGAATTTTTAAAGCAACTCTTTCTTTTTTCCAGCCAGGGCACCAATTTTCAATTATTCCAAGTATATGTTTGCACAACTATTTTACTTTGGGTTTTTCACCAGAAAAACAATGAGGCATGTACAGGAAAGTGCTTACAAAGCAATTATATAAATCTGGAAGAAGATGCAGCTGCTTTAAAAGTTGAAGCAGAGGCAGACTTTTTATGTGCTTGAAGAATTTGCAGTGTTCTCAGAGATTTAGTGGTTGGGGCTAGAATATACAGAGAAGTTTGAAGCAAGGCCTCTGATCCTACCTTCAGTTTCCTATTGAGTCACAAGACTTGGCAGACCATTAGTGGCAGGTTTTTATCACATACTGAAACATATACTAGACAATCATGTTGTAGCTTATTATTTGTGGTTGGATTATGGTTTGATGCGCATACACGCTCAGAAAATCGGATTTAGTTTAAAAATTAAGCATCATGAATATGTTGCGAACTTAGATGTGAACACAGCCAAGTGCTCAGGAAATAAAACCCAGGTGTCATGGCTGACTTGCTATGTACCCCTACTCACAACCAGACAACCGAAATCAGGAAGGGAAGGCATTGGAATGTGAGGGAGGTTCTGGGAGGGAATTGAGAAATGCAAGTGAGCCGATTGAACCCTTGGACAGACCCAACATCAATTGAATTTGGTTTTAATTGGGTTGTTTTTAATATCTTGGGCCGAAATTATTTAATTGTTTTTTAAATTGTTTTTAAATTTTATATGCAATGTTTTATCTTGGCTGTACACCGCCCTGAGTCCCGCAGGAGAAGGGCGGTATAGAAATATAATAATAATAATAATAATAATAATAATAATAATAATAATAATAATAATAATTTCACAAACTGACTACCTACAACGCCATGACCGTGTTGCTAAAATCATTCACTGGAAATTGTGCCAGAAGTTTGGATTTGAGTACAGCAAAAACCAGTGGGAACATCAGGTTGAGAAAGTTTTAGAGAATGAGAAACTCAAGATCTTGTGGGACTTTAGGATTCAGACTGACAGGCACTTGGTCCACAACACACCTGACATAACAATAGTTGAAAAGAAAAAAGTATGGTTCATTGACATTGCAATACCTGGTGATGCACGAATTGAAGATAAGCAGCAAGAAAAAATCACAAAGTACCGGGACTTACAAATTGAAGTTGAGCGACTGTGGAAAAAGAAATCGTGTGTTGTCCCGATTGTAATTGGAGCCCTCGGAGCAATACCCAAAGGGCTACCCCGCTATTTAGAAATTCTAAATTTGCCGGACTTGAACATTTTGACACTACAAAAAACCACCTTACTCGGAACAGTTTACATCAGTTTATTAATAAGAATAAGAATAAGAATAAGAATAAAACATCCCAAGCTCAAACACTGGAAAACTCTGAGGCACTCAGATCATTCCCAAAACAAAATGAATGTAGCTAATTGGAGGACAATGAATTGAGGGAGGCCCAGGGGGAAAAGGGCGATTTTACCTAGGCTGTTTCCATGTAAAAATTTTAAAACTGGCTTTGCTACTTCTGTACCTATATGGAATTATCAGCAAAGTTAGTCTTTTGGAAAAACAATGTCCCAGGGATTTCTTTTGCTGATTAACCCAACGGTTGATACTACAATAGGGCAAGATAAGTGAAGATCCATGGCTGTGGAAATGAATGCTTAAATAGTTTGTTCCTAAATATATTTTATGCTGTTTCAGGTTTTGTTTTGTTTTGTTTTGTGTGTATATTTTTAAATGAACGAGTTACTTGTTCCATAGATCCTGAGAACATTTTAGTCACTGTGGCCATGACTTATATTGAGGCAAAATTATCCCCCACCACCCACCTCTTTAATGGGCCTTGGAAGCCATCCTATTTTAAGCAAAGAAATTATAGTATGAGCTGGGAATATGTGGATTCTGCAATCTGCTTTCATAAATTTTGTGCAAGATACAAAGGTTGAACCAGAAACTGAGTTTTTAAAAAATGGAGAAACAAAACTGCTCAATTGCCTTTTTCAATTTTTTCTCCCTTGTTTATGCCAAACTAAACTAAACTTCATTCTTTCTTAAATGCTCATTTGCATTTTGCATATGTTTTCTTTCAAATCAGAATTGTGAGGTCCCATTAAGATTTGTGATCATCAGTTGGTTAATTTTTTTCTTTCACAGAATTTCTGATTAAAATCACCCACTCTAAAAGTTTGCCAGAAAGGTAGGTTTCTGGTCAATTGCTTTTGGAAAATAAATGTTTGCTATTCATCAAAGGATATAACAATATGTGTTACTACAGCATAGCTTTTTCCTATTTTACAACAATACCTTGTATTGTTCATATAGTAGTGAATTCATTGATAAACAGTGATTATTGATAAGTATAAAATGTAAGACTATTTTTTTCCCTTTCTTTCTTAGTTTGTACTTTTAATTTTTTTAATTTTCTTTTTCTTTAAGATTAAAGATTTCTTTGCTTAAAAAAAAGATAAGTGTTCAGAAAAAAAGAGGAGAGGAGAAAGGAAGAATCATCCATGTTTAGGCTCAATTTATGACAGTACTTTTCTCTGCAGACTAGCAAGCTATTAATTACTTAGTCACTTCCCTAATAGCATTAAATGTATACAATATATAATAGAGACCTGTTCTCTCTGAGATGGAATGGGGGATACTGATGGTGAGAATTTGTTGAGAACTGTTTAGAAAGAATAAATAATATCTTTCCCATTAATTTATTCCTATTGTCTTACAAACGTGTTATTTTCTACTATTACTTTCTGTCTGAGTAAGCTATTTAAACTCAGGGGGTGGAATATACTATAATATTTCTATCCTGTAATGAATGAATGGATAGATGTTTGCACTTTTTCCTCCTGTATTACTCTCTGCTTTCACTATTGTGCATGCTTTGTGCATGCTATGCCATCAAAACACTTTTTTAAGGTAGGAAAATAATTTGACATGTTGAAGGAAACAATACAACTCAGAATTTATACAAGTATTCCATGGAAGATCTAGCTATCCATGTCTTCTAAACAGGATGGGCATAGATTCACTTCAGTGTTGGATCACTGTGCCTCTGAATATCAATTGGTATGGAACAGGAATTACTGGCATATTCTGCCTTTGAGCTTTCCTAGGAATGCTGGTCTAGGCCTCAGACCTCGTCTGTCAGAGGTCCTCTTATGTACAGTGAATGGCACTCTCTGCATCATTTTTCCCTTTTCTATATGACTGAATAGGAAATTTGGAAGTAAGTAGACCACAGTCAGTGAAGCAAATTTCCTTTAAAAATGTAATTTTTCCAGTTTAGAATTGGAAAAAATTATGCCATTTACCAATGGGTCATTATCACCAATGTGTCATGAGACACTGCCTGTATTCATGCTGTAATGCCTTCCCTAATAATCCACACCCACCTGTCATAGTTTATGTGCCCACAAATCCTACAGTTGGCATGGGAATCGCTTATTTCTATTTTTTTTTTACATAAGAGATCTTTCCAATGTCAATTGCTATGAAAGAAGAGCAAAAAGCTCTATTATATTCATGGTCTCCTTGAAGACTTTCCACTGGCGTGTACTTGGCCATTGTAGGAATCGAATGTGAGAGTAGAAGGGCCTTTCATCTGAATCATCCCAGCTTTCCTTTTGTTTCCCATGCCAAGTTAGTGTAGGAAGGGTTAAAAATATTGAATACTTTGAGAGATCTTGACATTATTTTAGAGAAGGAAAGAGGCAATTTTTCTAGAAAATATACAGTTGAATCACTGCTTTGTGTAGCAAGAAATATATCAGGAATTTTCCTCCAGAATTATTTCAGATCCTATAGAGTTTATAAAGAAAGCCAATAAGGACAGTTTAGATACAGAATGCTACATTCAGGAGTCCTCTGAATGTTGAATGCTAGTTTGTTTTTGAAAATATTTTCTTCAGACTATTGGCTGATGGTCATGGAATCTTTCGTTTCATAATAGTCTCCCTAGACATGTGATGGAGAGTAAGGTAGTTGTCACTTGCAAAGTTTAGAATGTTTATCAAACTCTTTACTCTGTGGCTGTCAACATTGTCCAGAGTGCTATGAAGCTATGAGCAACAACAACAACAGCTATCAATCAACAGTCACTGCTATTTCCCATCATAGGTTCATTTCTGAAGAAAACAAATACAAGATCTTTTCAGTTAGTAGGTACTTCTGAAGTTTTTACTGTCTGAAGTCTGAAATGGGTAAGCGAGAATATTGGAATAGAGAAGGTTCTAAATCAATTGAAGAATGTCAAATTATTTAGTTAGCTTGGAATCTCTGTGGATAAGGAGACAGTGAAACTATAGTTCATATCCTGTTGTATTGCATCTTCTATAAGGACTCACAGTCTCAATTTGTAACATCTTACCTAATAAAATATTGGGGAAATGCTGATCTTTTTTACATATGACTACTATTATCAGAGCAGTATGAAGTAGTTTCTCTGAATGTGGCCAAATTCTGCTATGTTGTAAAATTAGGTAAATTTTAACTGCCCACTGTTAATCCACCACCAATTGCAATATATTAGTCTGTCCTTTTATTTTTTATTATTTTTATTACAATGCTTTTATTTACTAGTCTGTGATCATAATAAAGATTGATTAATTATAAATCTAAGTCTATATAAATCTAGGTAGATTCTAAGATATGTGTCACTGTTCTAGGCTTGGGTGACCTTGGGACTTTTATGATAATTATTTTACCACAGAAAGGGAACAGGAAACAAGCGGTGAATTAGTACACAAGGGCCAAAAAGTATTAACAATAGAAGGAAAATATAACAAGATCAGAGTGAAAAGGAGAAAAAGGAACGTTCAGAACGAGAAAGAGCAATAGCAAAAGAACCCAGAGAAGTAAGAGCAACCAGGACTATAAGTACCGTAAAATGATCTCTAGAAGTCTGTTTAAAATATGTATCATGCAAAAATAAAAGATCATTAAAAAGAAAGAACAAATAAAGGAAAATATTTGTAGCTCAGGTTTGACATGAGGGGTCCTTGGTGCTCCCTGAGCTTGCTTGTTTTATTACCCAAACAAGGTAATTGTCGGTGCTAGCAAGGAATGGGGCATGCTCTTAGTTTATATTCTAGTGGCTTTTCCTGTCATTGTTGGGGGTGTCTGGTCTTAGAGGTTCTTTGGTTGGGCTGTTTGCTGTTGGCTTCTTTGGCAATTTCTTGATTGGAGTATTGTTTATTTGATTGTTGGTCTGATGTTAACCTTGGAGATAATCTGTGCTGCTCTGGTGTTGATTGCTGGTGGAGAGGTGTTTTGGTCTTTTTGTTCTTTTTTGGACTGGGCGATAGTCTTTTTTGCATAGTCTATAGGTATTGTTAATGTTGTTTCTATTGATGGCTGATTTGTCAGAGTGCCAGGCTTCTAGAAATTCCCTGGCATTTTTGTACTTAGGTTTTGTTTTTGGGGGATGTCTTATTTTATGGCTGCCCACCCACTCCCTCCTATCATCTGCTTGCCCACAGCCACAATGGCTTACAGGGTTTCCCAGGGCAGACACATTTTCACCCGGACTGAGAAATGATGGAGACTGAAAGCTTCATCTGCTTGCAAATGGGGCACTTTGAAACGGAGCGATTAGCTTCATTTCAAAGCACCCCATTTGCAAGCAGAGGAAACTTTGTCTCCCTCTGGGCAAAAACTGTTTAGGCGTGTATGGGGCGTTTGGAAGTGATTTGCTCCATTCCCAAGCACCCCATAGGCGCCCAAACACTTTTCGCCTGGATGGAGAAATGAAAGAGACTGGAAGCTTCGTCTGCTTGCAAATGGGGCGCTTTGAAATGGAGCAAAGTGCTCCTTTTGCAAGCAGAGAAAGCTTCCAGTCTCCTTTTGGGCAAAAAGTGCATGGCAGAGCCAGACGGAAGGAGAGACATGGGGGGAGGCAGGCAATCCTAACGAACCATCCACTCTGTCCCACCATCTCTTGGCTTGCCCACAGCTCCGCCAGGGCAGGCACTCACACAGGACATCAGGATCACCTGCCTTCCCCCCTGCCTCTGCCTGCTGGCAGTGCCACCATATAAGCCTCGCACGAGCCTCCTGTGAGGCAGGCAGCCGCACAGCATGTCCGGATAGTTTCTCTCTCTCCCCCCCCCACCGCCTTTCCCTCCTTGCTCGGACCTATCTGCGCTGCGCCAAGGGGCCAACAGGCTGTGGCTGCTGCTGGACTCCGTCGGCCCCCACACGCTTGCTGCCTCTTGTGCTGTCTACAACCATCCTCGATCTTATTTTTGGGTTAGGGCTTATATTAGGCCCACCCCCCAAAAAATCAGGCTAGGGCTTATTTTGGGGTGGGTGGGTCTTATTTTTGGGGAAACACGGCAGGTATTTGTTGATGCATTCTGCCAGTCTTCTGCCTGATTGTCCTATTTGGTGGTTGTTGCAGTCCTTACATTGTATGTTGTAGATGACTCCTGTTTTTATTTCTGGGGTTGTTGGGTTTTTTGGTCTGCTTAGGATGTTTTGAAGGGCTTTAGTTGGCTTGTGTGCTATGCTGATTCCATGTGGTTATAGTAGTCTGTTGGTGATCTGTGAGATACTTTTGATGTATGGCAGTGTAATTCTTTGTGTATAAGGTTTTGTGTTGGTTGTATTGGGTTGAATGGCCAGGCACTTTTTGATAAAGTTGCATGGATATCCATTTTGTTGGAATATGTTGTATGTTGTATGAATATGCTCTATTTTCTTTTTCTGCTGTTCCCGGTTGCTACACTGTGTGTAGCACAGTGTAGCATAAAGTCATTAAGCAGCTTCTCTTGTGGGAAGTTAGGTTGTTGCTTTGGTAGTGGAGCACCTGGTTAGTATGGGTAGTTTTTCTGTATACTTGCATTTCTAGTTTGCCCTTGTGGTCTCTGCTGATCAGGATGTCAAAGAAGAATAGCAAGTTGTTGTTTTCTTCTTTGCTAGTAAACTATATTCCTTTAAAAGTGTTATTGCTGGTTCTGTGGGTGTTCTCTAATTGGTCGTTTTTTATTATGGTGAAGGTGCCATCTTCATATCTGATCCATATTTTTGGTTGTATTTCTGGAAGTGCTATGGCTTCTAGACGTTGCATGACAACCTCCGCTATAAATCCTAATGTTACTAGTTTGGGTAATGAAACATCTTCAAGAAAACAAGCAAGTTCAGACACAACCAAAAACCTCTCAAAAAAGGACCGCAACATTCAATTTATCACTGGGATAATAGGCCTGAAGATTACCTAGTCGGTTTTCCATACTAGGCAAACAAATTATATTTCTATTTAAATCAAAATATTTCCATATTTCTAACTGAAAATGCATACGTGAATTCATATTTGAGTACATGAATGCATACATATTTTAGACAAATGAATGAGTTGATGCATTTTCTCTTTGGATGAGCAAGCTGAATAGGAAATAGGGCTTTTCTGTCAGTCTCCTTTGTGTAAAAAGGGAGAGGAACTTTTTGGCATCACTGATCATGTAAATTAAAAGATTTCTTAAATTAGAGCCTTCCTCTCAAGATGGCTCCTGCACAATGAGGGTTTCTTTTTTCTCTTATCGACAATCTGCTGATTTTACTGCCAAAGCTGGGTCTTTGGTAGTGCTGCTTCCTGAATTGAATGAGAGCATTTAGTAATGACCGAAGACGACTTTTGGACAATTGTGAACCCAGATGCGAAGAGGGGTCTTGAAGATTCTAATTTCCTCTGGAAGCGATCAATGTCACTTGGCATATACACTTGCCTGCCAAGCAGTTTCATTTTCTAAGCATGCATGAGTATTAACTTTCACATTTTGAATTTGTTTTATTTTGCTTTTTGCTTTGAAAGTTTATTAGTGGTTGAATGCTGACTTATTTCAACCCCTTGCTGGACTCTTAATTGCTTTTTCTTTTTTCTTTTTGGTATATGTTGTTCTGTCCCTTCTGTATGGAAGCATGGCCGCAGAAGAGCTCTCAGACTCTCACCACTGGATTCCGTATTTTTTGAATTTACAAAATATCTGGTGTTTATTTCTATTGAATTTTTGGTTTGGGATAGATAACATGCATTGGTAAACTTTCTATGAGTGGAATACAATAACATTTTGTTAACAAAATGTTTTGAAACTTTAATTTTGTTTTGGTATTATTATTATTCCTGTTAGCTACTTTGTTGTTAATATAACATATAGAAAACAGTCAATAATCTGCAAGTAGATTTAATAGTTTAAAATTTTTGGGAAGGCCTGTATCATAAGAGGTGGGAACTAATGTACTAATGTAGGATCAGTATTGAACTAGAAGATATAATATGTATTGTTGTTGTTGTTTTGATGCACCTTTTTAAAATGTTTTGATTGTTTTGTGTTTTTTTAAACTTATTTTTTCTTTTTTTGTTTTCTCTGGGATTTTTTCTTTCGAATTTTCTATTTTAATCTTGTCTTGAATAAAATAAAAATGTAATAAAAAGAAAAAATTCTTAAACTCTTCCCCATCATCATAGAGATCAAGCTCAGCATCTGATAAATTTCCTTTTCAGCATAGTGAATCATAACTTAAAATGCAAGAAGGCAGCTTCAATCAGATGATGGGAAAAGCTTTATCATCATGTTATGTGGAACAATACACAATCATGCCTGGGAAATAATAGCTTAAGTTTCCAGGTTATGAGTGATTACTGAGTGATTTAGCTTTAGTTGTTTAAAAGTTTTCTGTCCAAAAATGCTGACTTGGTATCTTATCATCTGCTCCCATCTAAAGAGAGCTGATCCACAGAAGGAGGAATTGGACCACCCTTGAGATGATCTTTGTTGTTTCAAAGTACTAATTTTGAGACATGACTAGCAGACACAGCTAATGCTGTTTTATAGTCTGTGAGATTAAGGAAAGTGGAGTGGTGCGACTGATTATCTGTCATGTCAGAATCTGTGTTTGCAGTGTAAGATCTACAGGTCTGATTGTACTCACACTATACATTTGGATGCAGTTTTGCCTATCATGTATTTGGACTATTTTATTTTTAAAGATAAAAATGATTCCAATATGCCTTGGAAAGTTTCTGCTTTTAAACCAGAGAGCTGTCAAGGTTCCGAGTGATGAACCCAAACCAATCCGCATTCTGAGATTTTCAGCTTTCTCAAAGGACTGTTTTATTGAGTATGTCATTTCGGTACAAATGGAAATAAAATTAGCTCTAAATATTTCTTGCGGTTTCAGTATAATTAAGGCAAAGATAATTCCCTCCCTTATGGTCAAAAGTCACATTGTCCAATTAGGTGTTCTGGTATCTCCTTGGCAACTTCCCTCATTCTCTAGCCAGCACCTGTTGAGATGACCTTGGTTTCCTTGGGATGGTCTGTTGTTGTCATCTGGGCTGACATTCCAGACTTTCCCCCTGCCACACTGTGTGGCAATCTGAGAAATGGAAAGATGGCTGCATCAGGCCTGAACCGTTTCAAAATTGACAAGGGTTGTATCAGATAAGTGTAGGCATCTTTATACCCTCAGACACTGGTTTTAATCTAACGGTTCAATTCTAACAAATGGTTAAACCAGGTGGCACTGTGTCTCACACTCAGTCTGATCAAGCATTGTTATTAGTGTCCATTGAGATATAGTATGTATTTGCTATTGTGTTTGTTCAGAAAGCTATGGCTCCATTATAGTGAGAGCTTGCACTGCTTTGTGCCACAAGATTCTTTCTGCTCCCCCTCTCTGTTCCCCAATAGTGTTTCTTTCAATATCTCCTTATATTTCCAACTGTGCCTTGGAGCTGTTGCTCGTATTGGCATTTTGCCTGGTGTTTTTCAGAATGAGAAGCCAAGATAACAGTAAGAAATTCCAGATTTGTCAATACATTCAGCAGTTCACAAACCACAAGTGTTTGTGTCAAGCAGCATATGTTCTCATCCCTGTTCATGCGTAAACATTTAAAAGGGCCCTCAGATGTGTCTGGAGTGTGTAGATAGGACCTAAATGCATCCTGAAAACAAGCTTGTTATGTGTGATAATATATCTGAAATAATGGAGGAAAGATACTGGTTTGCTTATTGCTCATGTATTTTGGGACAGAGTTTTTGTGTGCAGTGTGTTTTATACCTGGATCTTAAAACATAGTCTATCTCAAATTGGAATCTCAGGATTCATGTTGTTGGCAACATTATTCTGGGGTTGTTGCCTCAATTTTCATCTCTAATCTCAGTCTCTCATCTCAGTGTTAAACATGTCTGACCCTGCTTAGTTTTTGAGAGTTTACAGAAAGTTATCTAAGTAACTGAATATCATTTCTTCCAAGTAACATATGTAAATACATAGATCTATGGGCATTCAGTGTCCTTTCTTCCAAATGGATTTCCCTAGATTCTCATCCTATGTTGGCTACTTTATAATAACATAATGTTAATTATAAGTATTCAGAGTCAGTACTTGAGAATAATAAAGAAAAAATTGTGGAGATTTTTGCACAAATTTGAACTACAAATAGTTCAAATTTGAACTCTGTTCAAGGAAACAATTTCAAAAAGTGTTGTAAAACTGGGCACAAAGGTTTCAAAATTGCTTTGTCATGTCTTTGTGCGTGGCAGAAAAGAGGCTGTCAGGAAAATATAAATTGTGTAGGCAATTTAATTCGGTAAATAAAATGAGTATAGTTGGGGGATGGGAAAGAAAATCATCCTGTATGCTTACAGATACATTTTCATAATACATTTTCCTCTATTAGATTTAAGACCCGGAAAATAAAATTTGGAGCATTGTCATTAAGTACCAACCTTTGCTCTCTCTACCTGTTCAAAAAGTGCTGTGAGTGCTTTCTGTCAATGATCTATCTAGATTAATACTGTCCAGGCCTGACTAGGCAATTTCTTGCTATTTAGAATGATTTTTTTTTTTTTAATTTGATTTATATGCCACCCTTCTCCGGAGACTCAGGGCGGCTTACAATGCGTTAAGCAATAGCCTTCATACTTTTGTATATTTATACAAAATCAGCTTATTGCCCCCACAAACTGGGTCCTCATGATGAATGACTCCCACATTCCCTTGCCATTGACTGGACTGAGTGGTTTGACAGGAGTTGAAGTTTAAAGTAGCTGGCAGTTGCCTAGGTGCCAATCTGTGCAGGAAATCACTAGGTTTTATTCAGAGATTTTCAAAGCATTATGGCTGGAGTTGCTAAGTATTGAACTCCGCTTTCTGTTTGCAGAGTAGCATTCTACCACTTGACTATGGTCCCAATTTTTCCCATAATGCTGGAAAATAAACCTATCAGCAATTCTGCTGCAAATATATTTTAATGGAAAGCGGTGGGGACGGGGGGGGTAGTCTTAAAAGCCCATCCAGTGAATCAGCCAGGAACAGATTTTAATTTGGATTTGTGAGGTTCCAAAGATGTGAGCACTATACTACATTATGTTTTTGCTGTCCATGGAAGGAAACCTAGTCTGTGCAAATATGAAGAGGTGAAGTTTCTTTCCATCAATAGGAGGTCAGAGTTTAAAAGAAATTCACAGTGTGATTGCTGCGCTCAGCTTTTAAAACTGCAGTGTTCAGAGTTCAGGAAGTCTTGTGACAAGATGAACCTCAAGATCAGGGGCTTATTTTCTCCATTCTACCCCTACTCCAGAGGAGCAATGCAGCTTTTGCCCTTGGTCTCCTGAGCCTCTGTGACCCTATTCAGACAACTCACCCATCTCAATGAAATACATGGTGTTCGATCATCATGGTATCAGTTTGTGTTTTGTTTTAGAATGGAAAGGAGTTGTAACATCCTGGGGCTCTAGCTGTGGTAAGTGGGCTTCAGAGGAAATGAAATAAAGGGAGGGAAAAAAGGAAGGGAGTTGTAATGTAACAAGAAATTTAACACTTTACTAAGTATTGTGGGGAATCAAGTTCCCAGGAATTTTGAAAAACTTGCTGGAAGTATGTTTCTCTTCTTGTGCCATATCCATCATTGGATGTTGGCAATCCTATTTTTGTCAACAGCGCATGAAAAAGTGCTGAGTTTTGTCCAAACCAGTCCCTTAGGTTTTGAAGCCATGCTGTTCTTCTTCTTCCTGGACCTCATTTGCCTTCAATCTAGAGGATTAAGTGAAGGATGCCATATTTTTCTGGGTGTCGCATCACATCCAAAATATTCTAACTTTTGCTTTTTAATGGCTTTGATGATTTCCCTTTGCTTTCCCAGGTGGCTTATCACCTCCTCATTTGTGATTTTGTTAACCCAGTTTATACATAGCAGCCATCTGTAAATCCACATTTCAAATACTTCTAGATTCTTCAAGTGGGTTTCTGTCAAATCATGAAATTTGGGGTGGTGAAACAATTTTATTATTGGTTGATTTTGGGATAAACTATATAGGGCAGTGCACATTTGCTTGAGTCACCTAGAACTGTTGCTTCATAAATGTGTTTCTGTGGCTGATTTATGTTCTGCTTATAATGTTGTGGCACCTGCATGTTTTAGGCCAGTTTCTTTTATTCTTCTTAAGGGAGAGAGGAATTATTACTGGTCATTAAAAGCTTTATTAAGAAGAACCAAAAAGTTGTCTAATCAAACTCTCAATAATAAGCCAGGTTTTTTAGTCATTACCATCATGGAAAATATTTCTTTTTATTCTTCACAAATAAAGACGCTTCTGTCACAACTCAGCAAATCTAAATCGGAAGGACAGTTGGAAAGATCTTGCCAACTCTTCTCTCCCCATCCATACTCAAATGTATATTCACTCACTAATATCTACTTTTGGGTAAATAAGTAGGAAAGTGACACATAGCCTAGACTATTTACTAGTAATTATGCTTTGCTTATGTGGCGCTCTGGTAAAAATTCTACTCTGTGTTTATTTTTCCTCAGGTTATCATGTGATGTCAGTGTGAGACAGAAACAAAGCTAGACATGCATTCCAACCACACAACTAGGAATGGCTGCCGAGCACAGGAAGTTATCCAGGTGAGTACAGATTCTTGAACTGATATCTGGAAAAAAGGCTGTTTTGGATATAGGGACATGCCCAGTTGGTGAAGAATTTCGTCAGATTAAAGAGCTGAGTTTAACATGGAAATGGTATAATTTCTAAGGATAGATGGCATACAGGTAGTTTTTGATGTGCAACCATTTGTTAAGTGAACATTCAAAGTTACAATATTACTGAAAATGTGACTAATGAATAGTTTTCACACTTAAAACCACTGTAGCATCCCCATGGTCACATAGTCACATGATCAGGATTTGGGCACTTGGCCACTGGCATGTCCTTATGACAGTTGCACTGTTCTGGGGTCATATGATCACTGTAACCTTCCCAGCTGGCTTCTGGCAAGCAAAATCATGGAGGAAGCCAGATTCACTTAAAAACCACAGTGATTCACTGAACAACTATGGCAAAAAAGATTGTAAAAGGTCATGCAACTCACTTAATTACTATATTGCCGTGATGGCAAACCTATGGCATGCGTGCCAGAGGTGACACGCAGAGCCCTCTCTGTGGGCAGGCACGCCGTCGCCAGCTGCACTTCTGGGTTCTGGTGCATGTGCGCACCAGAACCTGGAAGAGACCATTGTCCGGAATGCAGAAGAGTACATGCGCACCAACCAGCTGCTGTCTTATGGGTTCCGGCACACACGCACACACTCCAGTTTCAGCACTTGGTGCCGAAAAGGTTAACTATCACCGCTATATTGCTTAGCAACAGAAACTGTGGGTTCAATTGTGGTCGTAAGTCGAAGAATTTGATATTTCTGTCAATTATACATAATTCAATCTTAAAGATCGATTTATTCTGGACACAGCACATTGGGTCACCTTCCAGTTTTCAAAGCAAAGCCTAACATTATTGGTAGTTATTAATACCAATTGGTACTAATTGGTATTGCTAATTGGTAGTTATTCTCTAATTTTCTTATGTTCCCATTAATACCTTCATGTATTTTCCTCTAAAGCCCATCTTCATCATCTAAACCACCTTTTTTTACAACACTATTATTAGAGGTCATTGTTGCTTTCTGAGCTTGTTTTCTTGCAGATGTTTCATTACCCGAACTAGGCAACATCATCAGTGCTAGTAAGGAGTGGGGCTTGCTCTCTGTTTATATTCTGGTGGCTTATCTTGTCATTGTTGGTGGGCGTGGTCTTAGAGGTTCTTTTGTTGAGCTGTTTACTGTTGACTTGTTTGCAATTCCTAGATTGAACTATTGTTTACTTGATTGTTGGTCTGATGTTAATCTTGGAGTTAACCATGCTTATCTGGGTTTGGATTGATGGTGGGGAAGTGTTCTGGTCTTTTTGTTCCTTTTTTGGCTTGTTGATTGTCTCTTTTGCATAGTATATAGATATTGTTTATGTCTATGTGTCTATTAATGGCTAACTTGTCAGACTGCTAGATTTCTAAAAATTCCCTAGCGTTTTTGGACTTGGCTTGGTCTAGGATGGTCATAGTTTTCCACCCACACCAACTGAGTGCTCCATTATCAAAGCAACAACCCAATCTCCCACAAGAGAAGTGAGTAAGATGGGAAAAGGGAACAAAGGGACTATTATATTACTGGGCTTCAACATTATGACAGAGGAAAATGAGGAAAACTGCAGTATGGGGTTACAGTGTGAATAGGGAAAATTAGGTACAATTACAAAATTTACCTTCCCCACCACCACTTTTTATTTATTTATTACTTGTCAATAAAAACAACTGGTTTTCCAATAGCAGAAAATCTATGAATTGTACTGTAACTTTGGAAAGAAATGGAAGCTGATTAAAACACGTTGCTCAATGTGGTATTTTAAAAATCGGCTCCAAGTGAAGCACTTTGCATAACTTGAAAGAGTAGATGTTGGAAATAGTGCTTTTAGTCTGCATCACCTTTAAGAAAATAAGAGCCAGGGATACTGGCTCTTATTGAAATGTCTTTAATCAGCTTCCTGTCTTCTGCCTCAAGAGATCATTCATAATATAATAATTTTTAAAAGTATTTTTATTAACTGAGACCAAAACTTTGAATGTTTCCAACCCATGCTGCATCAAAATTAAAGCAAATGATCCATTTCAAATAAGACTTAGTTTATTTGCTGCATTATTGTTTTTCATATACTTTCTATTTTTAGCATCTTTCTTGAACTGCATTGCCCAGACCTTACTACTATATTCACCCATTGAGATATGCCAGTGTTTGCACAGTATTAATAGTAATTTGGAAGTGGGATGGTTTATTTAATCTTGGTGCAACCTAAGACGTCCTGCATTTATGTTACTTTAGTTGATCAAGAAGCAGCTGGTGAACTCCATCAAGGCCCTGCAGAAGCATTATGTGACCTCTGATGCTGTTGTAACAAGTGATGATCAAGATGCTAATACTCTTTGTTGTGTATTGGAGGCTGTGTTTGTGCATGGTTTGAACGCTAAGCACATCAAAGCAGAGGTTGGAGCAAAAGGGAAAAAACATGGAGAGCGACGACTTCCTCAGCCAGTGTTTTGGACTCTGCTAAAATCTATTACTCACAGGTGAGACTGAGAAATGCTGCAATTTTGATCTGGGAAGTTACAGTAGGGTTCAATATTTATTTACATGGTGAGTATATAGTATGACGTAAGAGTGAGATTTTTGGGTGCAGAAAATCATCTGATGTGTGGAATGCTAGAGAACTTGTCTCATCTTTATGGGTTTAGTAGATTAAAAAAAACCCATGGTGTAATTATATGTGCCTCAGTTACCTCTTGATGGGGCAGCAAAATGGCTCATTGGTTAAAACAGGGGTGTCCTTCCCTGCCTCCCTCCTTCTCATTCCCATCTCCTTTCTTCCTCCCTCCCTCCCTCCCTCCCTTCTCTCCCTCTCTCCCTCCTTCCTTCCTTCTGCATTTCTCATTAGGTTAAAGACAAGCCCTTCTTTCTCACACCCACTCCTTCCTCCTTACTTTGCTATCAGCTGGCTAATCTGCCTGAATATTCTGACACACACAGCTGTAAGATATTAAATCTGTGCTGTTGATAGATGAAATGGGATAGGATTACATTGCTTTGAATATCTTGATGACATATTTGTCTGAAAGGTCTTTTAGAGTACAGCCTAATATAAATGCATGGAAATGTTTCTAACGACAAGCATTTATCTACCTCCTGTTTGAAAGGCAAGCATTCACATGTCATTTGTATTTATATTTGCAGGCAAACTTTTCCATAAGCTTCTTCCTAGTGAACAGACTTAACTATTCCTTCCTTCTTCTCATTCTCATCTCCTTCCTTCTTTCCTTCTTTCCTTCCTCCCTCCACAGGAAGGGATGAGGGGAGAGAGTGTAGCCGTGGCTTTCCCATTCGGGGGCAGAGCCGGTTCCGGTGAAAGGAAAGCCTTGCGGACTGCAAGGCCGGGCTGGCGCAGACCAAGGAGGCAACGGAGGCACTGTTGCCTGACGCAGCACTGCTGGGGCTCTATGTGCTGCTCTACTACAACTTTGTGGCGGCCATGCAGGCAGGAATACGATCAGCCTTAGATCTGGCCCATGGAGACATGTAGCCATGGGGCGCATTGGGGCCAAGGTGGCAGGGGCCGGCCCCTCACTGTCTCCAGGGTGGCCCCTCAGGCCAGATCTAACCACATCGCGGGCTGGATTTAGCCTGCAGGTCTTGCGTTTGACATGTCTGCCCTAGTTCTTTCCAACCTAGCTATTTGAAAGCATGCAAATGTGACTAGATAAATAGGTACCACTTCAGTGGGAAGATAACCGCTCCATGACATCATGCTGGCCACATCATTGAAATGTCTTTGGGAAGCACTGGCACAATAATTGTTGAAATGGAAGATAAGCATTGGTAATGATTAGTGGAGTAAAAGCCAGGGGGATTCCTTTACCATTTTACCTCTTGATGTTTTCATCAGACAAGAATGCATCAAACCCAACTTTTACCACTGGCCAAAACTCTGTTTTCTCTTGTCTTTGGGAGCTATCCTTTTAATGGATGTTGTATTTTCCCCTCCCTGGCTATTTCTTCTCTTTCAGAAACATAATTTCTGAACTGGAAAACTTGGTCTTCATCAATACAGATGTGGGACGATGTCGTGCGTGGTTGAGGCTGGCTCTGAATGATGGCCTGATGGAGTGTTACCTAAAACTCTTGCTTCATGAAAAGTCTCAACTCTCTGAATATTACCATTCACCTGCTCTGCTTCTGGATACTGAGGAGGTTGAATTTCTCCTCAGCTATCTGCAGGGCTTGTCTTCTCTGGCTTTTGACCTCTCCTACAAGTCAGCAGTATTGAATGAGTGGACCATCACACCTTTATCCTTATCAGGCCTTTGTCCTGCCTGGGAACTGTTGGACCCTCTTGTGGGGCTGGAATCTCAAAGAAAGGAGTCACTTAGTTTTCTCTCACAATCTTCTGGCTCTCATGAAGTGGAAGCTCACCCAGCCATCCTGCCTGTCCCTAAAAATCAACAGGCAGATAAACTCACAGCTTCCAACTTGAGCATCAGCACAACTGGTTCCTCACAGCTCTCTTCCAGCCTTGACTCTGACATTCTTCTCCCAGCCAATTCTCCAAGCACTACCAGCCCAGCTAGGGAGAAAGAGCCCATCTCCAATGACTCTGAGGTTGACACGACAACAGCAACAGCAGACTTGGACCAGGACCTCCAAGAGTGAGTATAATAGTGAAAGTGATATACTATGTAATACCTTAACTCTGCAAAAATTAAGGCAGAATTTTAGTGGGATTCAGCATATTAGAATAACAATTCCTAGATTCTTAATAATGTGGTTGCATATCAATATGGGAAATCAACCTGCATATCTTTTCTGCCTTTTTTCTAAGCCTCAGATGGAGGCTTGCTCAAAAGACTTGCTTCTATCATTGGTCCTGTTTCTGCAAATTTTCTTTGACCACGCATGAGGTGCTCCCTTGGTTAAACAGTCTTTCCATTTCATTCATGACAACTGTTCTGATTTTCTTTTCAGCATTTATGTTACCTCACAGAAGCATAATCAGTAGTTCATGGGGTTTTTTATACTTAATATGTTACATTATCTACAAGCAAACATTGGAAGTGTTTAATGTTTATATATGACAGTAAGAGTTTATCAATGATAGGTTTGACAGTGGCACCATTTTCAAAGCTTGAGAAAGCTGTACTCTTGTCTGGATGATTCACTCAGTAAATCCACAACTAAGGGGCAATTTGAACACATGGCCAATTTCCTATATATTTTGTCTGCACCTAGAAGCTTCACTCTCAAAATACTGTGTATGCTGGATATTTAACTTGTCTATTCTAATCCTTTAGATCAGGGGTGTCAAACTGGCAGCCCACGGACTGGTTGTGTCACACGCAGGGCACACCCACCGCAGCTCCACAAAGGGGGGAAATATTGCGATACATCACATGATGTCAACATGACGCCACAAGTTTGACACCCGTGCTTTAGACCAACTTAACACATAGTATAGAATGCATCAATTCTATTCATGTATTAAAACAGTTTATTGTGATGCTTGAAAGAGCAAATTAACAGTTATTGAATGTGTTAAATTATATGTGACTAAACCTCAGTCATCTTTGATACTTATCTCTGGACTCCATGTGGTACATTGAGAGATAGAATTACTGGAGATGATCTCTCTCTTGCAAATGTTTTAAATCTTTATATTTCTTTCCAGAGTGTTAGCAGAATTTACCAGGACACAGAGAAAGTTGGAATCTGTAGGAGTTCATGAAGCACACCTTGTCTCTCAGTCTTCCCCACCAGAATGCCCCTGCCCTGTCACCAGTTTCTGCACTGTGCACCTTCCTCATACTGTAATGGCAAAAGGTCCGGTTGACATCACGGTACCTGCAATAATGACAAATTCACAGCTTCCCAATTTACCTAAGAGTGGAGAATCTGTTCGTAGTACCAGTGTCCAACAGACCTCTACGCCAGCCACAATAATTGTGACCAAAGAACCTGCGGATGTGACCCAAATTCATTGCAACATCAAGAGAGGAGCTAAAACCTGGACCAGTGAAGTCAATGGTTATGAAGGAAGTTTTCCAGGAACAGACCAGCTTCTTTCACCAGTCTCACCAGTGAACTGCCCTGTAAGAACTACTTGTTTTGTTCTGTGATATGTTTTTGCAGCTTCCGAGGCTCTTTCTGGCCACATTGCCAAAAATTGGCAGTAACAAACAGGCCATTGGAAGTTGAGTGAATTGTTTATCATGGGATATTAACTTCTTGTTTGGGGACCTGAGAACATCTTTGTATCTCTACATTTTTAAAAAAATTGGTACGCTTCTCTGCATTGCCTTGTCTGGTGAGGCTTTTGGCTCTCCTTAAATAATAAGGTGGTCCTTGGCCATCCTTCGTATTTCTGCCATAGTTCAATAAGTTCTGGAAGGCTGTTTATGTTGCCAAAATGTGTACCTCCAGCATGCCAAATAGACATTAATTTTCAATAGCTTCCCAAAAGCATTAATTTTTTTTTAAAAAATGATTTTTAAAAATCTCCCTAAAACAGCCCATTGGAAGTTGAGTGAATTGTTTATCATGGGATATTAATTCCTTGTTTGGGGACCTGAGAACATCATCATATCTCCCTAATTTTTTTAAAAAAATGGTATTTAATGAACTATGATTAATAAACACTATCAGGTAACTAAATTAACACAAATCTAAGATGAAAAAAAGATATGAAAATTACAAACAAATCTATTTAAATACAAATAGACACTTCCTGTACGTGTATAGATTTAGCATACATGTAAACATTACCATATTTTTATTTTATTTTTATAAAAATGAGAAATGGCAAATCTGTCACATTCACCAGCTAGGGACCTCATGACAAACGAATTATGTTGATCAAGAAGTTCCTTTACAGCTCCGGAAATGCTTTTCCTGCAGCTGCACTGAAACTTCCTGTCCTTGGCTTCATTTCCTCCTAGCTACAGTGTCTTATTCCTGGTTTTTGAGCCAGTCTGTATGTCATATTTAATAGGAAATGATGTCACCGTTCCCAAATCACTTTTCCCAAATATCACCCATCTATTCCACTGACAGAAGAAAAACTGTGGAATACCTTTGTAAGACTGTCTAATATTTTCCCAGGCATTCCCAAATGTCTGTAATAATTATTCCTGATGATATGAAAATTAAAAAAAAAACAGATTTCAGTTTTACTTATATTTCTGCGTGTTTAAAGTATTCAAAATTAATAGAATTTTAAAAATTAAATAGTAATTTGTCACAGGCTGAATTTTTTAAAGAGAGTTGTTTAAATTGGATGGCCATTTTTCTTGGTGCTTTAAATTGTAGGTTTGGGCGCTATCAAATCTGAGCAATGCGAAAAATAAATACATTCTGTGCAGACTTCCATGATAGCAATAAGAGGAGGCTGTCCTGCAAAGGACAATATTTTCTTGCATCAGCCCAGCTGCTTGAATTCAATAAACTGAAAACCAGAAGAATACTTGTTTGGGTAATAGCACAAATGTTATCTTGCTTCTTTATTATTTCCCAACAGAAAAGAAGCTGGATCACTGAGGATGATTTTTACCTTCCTTCCCCTCCTGAGGAAACCGAAAAAAGCCTCTCCAGTTCTCCCAGCACCTCACTAGAGAGGCTTACCAGTAGCCAACCTGCCATGCCATTGAGAGTCCCAGATCCAGGCGAGCTCTCTGTATCTTCAGCAGAGCTCAGCAAACCCAAACTGCCTCCTGGGAAGGAGCTGAAGGGCTTTAGCGTTGTTCATCGGAGACAAATAGGTAACTTGTGTTTTGACTAAGAGAGAAAGGATGAAGTGGAATGGGAGGAGAGATTTCTATGGTGGTTAAAAGAATTTATAATAATGGAAGCATCATCCATTTTTACAGAAATTTACAGAAATTTCTGCTTTACAGAAATGTCATTTGTGCTAGAGAGTACATAAAGCTTTTCCTCTCCTCACTTGTAGGTCTTTCCAATCCATTTCGCGGTCTGCTGAAGTTGGGGACCCTGGAACGTCGAGGAGCTATGGGCATCTGGAAAGAGTTTTTCTGTGAGCTCTCACCCCTAGAGTTACGGCTATTTGTAGACTATGAGAAGCGAGTATGTGTAGAAAACTGTTCTCTGCTAAGATGTGAGTCCTTAGGACGGGCTCACAGTGATGGGCGCTTTGAGCTGGTCTTTTCCAACAAACGATTGTATCTTCGGGCTTCCTCTTGGGATGAAGCAGAGGATTGGTTGGACCGGCTGCATGAGGCCCTAAAAAAGTATAGGCTACAGCCGGATGAAGGATGGGAAACTCTAGAGTGCCCTGAGGCTGCAGAGGATTCTGAGGATTTCTTTGGAGGTGGACCACCTGGTGACTTGCCTTCCTTCTCGGTGTACAGTAGAACTGGCCCAACTGAGTTGGACTGGTCATGTGCCTTGAACCCTGAGTTAGATGCAGTCAAGGAATCTGTCTTGTACTTGGAGGTTGAAAAAGCATGGGTCCCTTTGGTATTCTCCTTGTCCTTAGAAGCTTTGAAATGCTTCAAAGCCAAAAATGATAAAAAGATACTGAACAACAGCTTTGGAATTGAGACCATCCAGGATATCCTGCCAGATGTGAGCTTGGGTGGACCTGCATTCTTCAAGATCATCACTTCAAAAGCAGTACTAAAGCTGAGAGCTGAGAATGCAGAGGAGGCAACTGATTGGCGAGACCTGGTCCGCCGGGTGCTCATGTCCTACCTGGAAATGGCTGAGGAGGCCCTCACACTTGGGGGCAATCTGGATGGCAATTCACAGGCAATCCTGAAGAATACTGTTAAGGAAAATGGATACTTGCTGCAGTATCTGGTTGCCATCCCCATGGAGAAAGGCCTGGACTGCCAAAGTTTCATATGTGCAGGTAGGGATATCTGGGTGCTTACAAAAAGATAACTTACACAAAGCCTTTTTTTTAGTAAGTTAAAATGTATTTTCTCTTTCAATTAAACAACTGAGATTGAGGATTTTACTTCTGCATGTGTTTATTTGTAGTTAATGTGATTTTAGAACACAAGATATTGGTGGTCTTTGTTATTGCAGTGTTAATGCTAACATAACTTCAGATTAATCCTGGGTAGTGGTAAATCATTTAAACTGAAAGTGTTAAACAAGTACAGTGGGGCAAAAAAGTATTTAGTCAGCCACCAATTGTGCAAGTTCTCCCACTTCAAAAGATGAGAGAGGCCTGTAATTGACATCATAGGTAGACCTCAACTATGAGAGACAAAATGAGAAAACAAATCCAGACAATCACATTGTCTGATTTGGAAAGAATTTATTTGCAAATTATGATGGAAAATAAGTATTTGGTCAATATCAAAAATTCATCTCAATACTTTGTTATATATCCTTTGTTGGCAATGACAGAGGTCAAACGTTTTCTGTAAGTCTTCACAAGGTTGGCACACACTGTTGCTGGTATGTTGGCCCATTCCTCCATGCAGATCTCCTCTAGAGCAGTGATGTTTTGGGACTGTCGCTGGGCAACACGGACTTCCAACTCCCTCCAAAGGTTTTCTATGGGGTTGAGATCTGGAGACTGGCTAGGCCACTCCAGGACCTTGAAATGCTTCTTACGAAGCCACCCCTTTGTTGTGTTTGGGATCATTGTCATGCTGAAAGACCCAGCCACGTTTCATCTTCAATGCCCTTGCTGATGGAAGGAGGTTTGCACTCAAAATCTCACGCTACATGGCCCCATTCATTCTGTCCTGTACACAGATCAGTCGTCCTGGTCCCTTTGCAGAGAAACAGCCCCAAAGCATGATGTTGCCACCCTCATGCTTCACAGTAGGTATGGTGTTCTTTGGATGCAACTCAGCATTCTCTCTCCTCCAAACACAACGAGTTGTGTTTCTACCAAATAGTTCTACTTTGGTTTCATCTGACCATATGACATTCTCCCAATCCTTTTCTGGATCATCCAAATGCTCTAGCAAACTTCAGATGGGCCCGGACATGTACTGTCTTAAGCAGGGGAACACGTCTGCCCCTGCAGGATCTCAGTCCCTGGCGGCATAGTGTGTTACTGATGGTAACCTTTGTTACATTGGTCCCAGCTCTCTGCAGGTCATTCACTAGGTCCCCCCATGTGGTTCTGGGATTTTTGCTCACCGTTCTTGTGATCATTTTGACCCCACGGGGGTGAGATCTTGCGTGGAGCCCCAGATCGAGGGAGATTATCAGTGGTCTTGTATGTCTTCCATTTTCTAATTATTGCTCCCACAGTTGATTTCTTCATACCAAGCTGCTTGCCTATTGCAGATTCAGTCTTCCCAGCCCGCTGCAGGTCTACAATTTTGTTTCAGGTGTCCTTCAACAGCTCTTTGGTCTTCACCATAGTGGAGTTTGGAGTGTGACTGTTTGAGGTTGTGGACAGGTGTCTTTTATACTGATAACAAGTTCAAACAGGTGCCATTAATACAGGTAATGAGTGGAAGACAGAGGAGCCTCTTAAAGAAGAAGTTACAGGTCTGAGAGAGTCAGAAATCTTGCTTGTTTGTAGGTGACCAAATACTTATTTTCCACCATAATTTGCAAATAAATTCTTTCCAAATCAGACAATGTGATTGTCTGGATTTGTTTTCTCATTTTGTCTCTCATAGTTGAGGTCTACCTATGATGACAATTACAGGCCTCTCTCATCTTTTTAAGTGGGAGAACTTGCACAATTGGTGGCTGACTAAATACTTTTTTGCCCCACTGTAATTATTACTGTAAGCCTTTGTTTCACTAGATCTCTTCATTCTTCTTATGACCAAATATTAATTTAACTAATAGAAATAATAAGAAATTCTTAAGCTGCGATAATTGAGGGGGGGTGGAGTCAGTCCTGAAATGTCTGATTGTTCTGTTTTTTTTGTAATTGATTCATTTTGAATGCCAAAACTACACTTTGATTTCAGGGCTATTTGCCAGAGAAGATGGTAAAGTAAAGTTTGAAAAATCGTAAAGGCACATGCATAGATTATTGGAAGTGACTTTGTGTATCTCTAATTAACATGAACTCATCTCTGACTCAGCGAAAAGCTGGCCTATTTACAGTTCAGCGGTTATAAGTCCACAAGAAGAAAGATGTAGGAAGGTCAGGCAATGTGTGACATGCAGGTTTTATGAGCAAATGCAGTTTGTGACGTCATCTGTGGATACTGTTCTCTAGTTCATAATCTTCACTGTCATCTCTAAGTAGACTAGATTAATCTACTTGGTGACTTGACTGCACTTTTCTCTGTTTGTTTGTTTGTTTGACTGAATGAATGAATAACACATTTGGCTTTTAGTTTTTCATTGCTTGCATTGGACTACATTGTGTTGTGACTCCGACCCCTGAGCCCGTCTTATCGGAGGGAGAAGACTCCGAAAGTGAAGGAGAGGAGTTGGCAAGGCCTCCCTCCCCAGGACCCTCCTCTCTGGCAATGCCTCAGGTGTCTTCCGAAGGCCAAGAGATAGGCCAGGAGCCAGGCACTTCCGAGCAGCCACAGTTAGACAGCGACAGAGATAAGTCTTGGCTGGATCCCCGACAGCGTTGGAAAGACAAGCGCGCGCAGCAGAGAAGGAGGCGTGCCAGAGATTAAACTGAGTCACTGGACCACACCCCACGGGATAAAAGGGGGTGTGGTGGCCATTGAGGCTTTGTGACGGACAAAACTGAAAGCTAGCAAGTCATTCTGCATTTCTGAAACTTTGTTATATGCCCGTGATGGTGAACCTATGGCACGGGGTGCCACAAGTGGCACGTAGAGACATATTGGTGGGCACGCGAGCTCAGCTTCGGCATGCCTGCGTGCGCTGGCCAGCTGATTTTGGGGCCTTCTGGGCCCACCAGAAGTCAGGAAACACACTGTTTCTGGCCTCCGGAGGGCCTCTGGGGGGGTGGGGAAGGCCATTTTCACCCTCCCCAGGCTCCTAGAAAGGTTCTGGAGCCTGGGGAGAGTGAAAAACAGGCTTACTGGGCGTGCCAAAAGTGGGAGGAGCATGGGGGGGCGAGGCGCATAGAATTATGGATGTGGGCATGCGTGCGTGTGACCCCACTGCTCCCTCCGCTTTTGGCACACGATGGCAAAAAGGTTAGCCATCACTGTTATATGCTCTGCTTGGATTGATTTTTGGACTGAACTTGACAATTCTTTGGCTTTTGTGGACTTACTTTGATGTTTCGGTCGGAGGAGATAAACCTCCCTTTTTGACAAGCAGTCACTGGGTTGCTGCCAATTATGTTATCAAAGGAAATTCTTGTCTGCTGGTTTATTTTAACTCTTGGTCCACTGCCGGTGTGTGTGTGTGTGTGTGTGTGTGTCTGTGTCTGTGTCTGTGTGACGGGGACAGAACACATTGGACGACTTCTGTATCTATAATTATTTAACAAATATCCAGTTTCGATAACTGAGAAAGGTCCAAGAATCCTTCAGTATAGAGCTCAGTCTAGAGGTGAGATAATGCCTATGAGCCTCTTACAATGAAGTGCAGGAATTTCTATTAATCAGAAAATATTGGGATCCATTTTATTCCTAAGATAATTTCGTGAACAAGAGAAAAATTAAGGGTTACACCTTTAGTAATAAATCTGATAATAAAACTAAATAATGGACAAGAGGTACACTTTTATGAAAGGTCAGGCCAAATTTCATGATCTCTGAAGCGATATATCTTTCTTTTCAGTTACAGTAAAATACATTATTATATTTCTAGCCACTAAAATCAGAACAACAAATAGTTCTGTTCCAAAGATAGTTTTGGCCTTGGGCTTTCTTTCTGCTAAAAATAAAAAACGTAACACAAGAAAAATATTACATTATATATTATATTATATATTATATAATGTAATATATAATATTACATTATATATTATCTCCAGTAATATTACACTACTAACCAGAGCATACAAAACATTTGCTAGACCAATTCTCAAATATAGGTCATCTGTCTGGAACCCGCGCTGCATATCGGACATTTATACAATTGAGCATGTCCAGAAATATTTCACAAGAAGAGTCCTCTGCTCCTCTGCTTGCAACAAAATACCTTATGCCACCAGACTTGAAATTCTGGGTTTAGAAAATTTAGAACTACGCCACCTTCGGTATGACCTAAGCATAGCTCATAAAATAATCTGCTACAATGTCCTACCTGTCAATGACTACTTCGGCTTCAACCACAACAATACACAAGCAAAGAATAGATACAAACTTAAAGTGAACCGCTCCAAACTCGATTGCAGAAAATATGATTTCAGTAACAGAGTTGTTAATGCCTGGAATGTACTACCAGACTCTGTGGTCTCATCTCAAAACCCTCAAAACTTTAACCTAAGATTGTCTACTGTTGACCTCACCCCATTCCTAAGAGGCCTGTAAGGGGTGTGCATAACAGCATCAGTGTGCCTACCATCCCTGTCCTAATGTTCCCTTTAATTGTATTCATTTTATGTATTCAATTCATGCTTATTCTTATACTTATATATGTTATCTAATATGCACTCGACAAAATAAAATAAAATAAAATAAAATAAAATAAAATAAAATAAAAAGGAGGGCTCTTGCTTGGTATATATTAAGCAGTAGATAAAAATATGTGGTTGTGTAATAAAGGCAGGAGGTCTGTGTGAATGTGTGTGTATACGTATTACACACAGGCACATCCATACTTGAGAAACAAAGATCTAGAGATCAAGGCTGAGCAATAGCTGAGTCTTGGTTCAGCTCTAATATCTTCCTCTTACTATAGGCAGTGGCCTAGTCAGCAAATGAATTACAGGAACTGAAAACTGACTTTTCTGGAGACAGCAGCTGGGGAAGAGGCTGTCTAAATACAGAAGTTTCTCCAATACCCAACAGTCAGATTCCGGCAATTTAAGATGATCTTACTTTTTGTCTCTCCTTTCCAGGCTGCTCCAGGCAGATTGGTTTCTTCTTTATGAAGCCTAAGCTGTGTTCATTCACTGGCCTCTATTACTGTGACAACTGCCACCAAGATGAAGAGTCTGTGATACCTTCACGTCTAATTCATAACTGGGATCTTTCCAGATATCCGGTACGTCCTGTTATGGTGGGAGAGGGGCATAAAGTATATAAACTCTGTTATGTGAAATTGTCTCTCATGTCTCTTTTAATCCCACCTGCACAACTATAGTCACAAAATGACCGTAGTTTTCATTATGAAAGAGAAAAGCTTGAGAATATCTGTAAGGATCTCCTTCCTTTGTGCCCTATCTGCATTGCAAGTGAGCGCAAATAAGTGCAGGTTTTAAAAAAGCAGACTAGCAAAATGTGACCTCCCTCCCTCCCTCCCTCTGAGTGTTTCTCATCCTTAGCAGGTGGATTCCCCAGTGCTGGCTGGGAAATTTTGGGAACCAAAGTCCACACACTTTAAATTTATTAAGGTTGAGAAACACTGATTTAACTCAAGGACCATAAAGTGAGAAATCTATGAGTAAGGTACCATTCCGGTTAGGATTTTTCAACTTCTGAGCTGTTACTCTGGGTTTTTTTTTTATATCCCCTAATTATGGCCAAGCTCAGTAAAAAGAAAAAGTATGTTTTTCTCAAGGCACAATCTCGGCTCTTTTCATTTTCTTCCCTTTTATTATTATAAACTCTCTGGAATAGCCCCACAGCGACATGAGCAGCAAATTAATTAATTAATTAAACAAACAAACAAACAAACCTTCAGTTCAAATTATAAGAAGATACTTACTGGAATGTGAGCCAATGAATTTCTCTTTATAAATTATAATATTCTTTTGCATTTCCTAGATGTCATTCAGGGGCTTTTACAAGAACATTCTCATCTTGTTGTCTCTGTCAGATTTGTTGCCAGGCTCTGAAATTCCTAGCCAAAATTCAAAATCAACCCTTGATTGACCTGAAGCTGGTGAATGAAACCCTCTATGACCATGTAGAGCAAATGAAACAGATCTATCAGAATCGCGAGCAGCTGAAGCTACTGGGTGATTATCTTGTCCTTTGTCGCAGTGGTGCCCTGAAGGAGATCAGTAAGAGGTGAGCCAGAGGCATAAAAGGGCCTTCTACAAATCAGTATATTAGTCTGAATTGACTCCAGCCTTCCGACACAAGAATAAGTAAGCATTCTGCTTCCAAATGATGCTGGCTATTCAGTCAGAGATTGTATGTGGATCTGGATGCTCACCACCACATGGAGCTGCCTTTTGCACCACTTTTGTTCATCAGATAGATACAGCTGCCTCCACAGAAGTTCTTTTATGTACACATTGCCAAGCTTATTGCCATCCTCATCACACGTGGTTACTCAGCAAGAGCAGTGGAATACTTCTGTTTCAGTGTTGGCTGTTTTGGACATAGCAAAATTTTAGTTTTTTGCTATCTCTTTCTGTCTCTTTCGCTCTGAAAAGTGGTCTGGTCCCAAATGGATTCCAGAAGCATTGCAAGAGAGAGAGAGAGAAAAAAGAAGAGCAATATTGTTTCCATATCTTCAAGTCAGGAGGATTGGGACCTGTATTGGATGACACAAAAGACTTCTGGGGGTGTTGTTGGATCTGGTTTGCTAATCCCAAACTGGTGTAATTTGATGTATATAGTGTGCATTCTCATTGTAGAAAAAATGTTGCTAGAAAATTAAAAGAAAAAATCCCAATGTATCAGTATCTAGTTTGGCCCTGAGTACTGTCGGCATGTTTCTTGTGATCTCTGAAAAATGGAGAGAAACCAGCACAGGGGTAGAGCAGTGATATATTTCTGAGATCAAGAAATATGGGTCAAGTATCTTGTGATACAATGGCTTGATGAAGGTAAGGGTTGGGAAGAGAGGCACCCAGTAAAATAAGAATGAACGAAAAAGCCTAAGAGATCAGCTTGTGCGCAGAAATGGAGCATGAGAAATGAAGCAAAAGTTCTTGTTGTCTCATCAGGGTTTTATTTTATGTTGTATAAAACTCCTGGGATGCAGTGGAGAACAAATTTTAATATACTAATGATGTTGTTCTTTGAAGGCTTGACCACCGGCACTATCTCCTGGAGTGTCCCCATAAATACAGTGTGGCTGACCTGAGGCAGGTAGGAGATCCAGAAAAAAGAAATGTTTCAATCTATAAGCAAGTGGAAATTCAGTTCAAGAAAATATTACCCATTTTTTCACCCTCTAAGCTGGATCCCCCAAAATCACAGCCTAGCAATCTTCAAATTAGTACATAGAAATTATTTGATGCACCATTAGATGTTGTATCATTCAGTGCAGAGCAGGAAGCAGGAAGCTTTTGAGAGCTGGTCTGTGTATGTTCGGATGCAATATAACTTTGTCCTATCTGAAGAGTATAGCAAATAGACAGCTAAACTCTCCAGGAATTCTCTGGCCAATTTGCTTCTACTTACCAATTTTTTTCCTAGTCCTGTATATTGCAAATTTTTTGCTAATTGCATTGGATCTGCATGAAACAATGTTAAAAAATTATGATATTTATGTAATTACTTACCAAGCACATCTAAATTATATTAAAGTAACCAAAATATCCTTACAATCCCCAAGGCATGTCACAACTTTTGAACACCCCTAATGTTTGGAAATTGAAAACTGAAAAAATTGACACGCCCTAATTTCTGCATTAACAGCTGCTGAAATGGTTTTAAATATAAGTATGTATGTACAAAATGGAAAAACTAAGTTGTTTCAATTTTAGAACAAATTTCTGTGTTCTGGAAGTTCTGCCAACCATTTTGGAACAGCTTCAGTTTAGCAAAAACAAAACCCAGAATATTTTTTAGTTCTTTGGAGGGTTTAAGAAATCCCTGCAGATTTTATTCCACTAGTTGATGCCGACTATAGGGGGCACTGCTCATTTCTGTTTCTAGCCATTGAAACAGCGCTGTCCAAAGACATTTTCACAGTCATGTGGCTAGCATGACATCACAGAGCACTGTTACCTTTCCATCAAATTTGTACTTATTGATTTACTTATATTTGTATGCTTTCGAACTACTAGGTTAGCAAGGAACCTGGGGCAAAGTTGGGAGCTCATCCCATTACATGGCATTTGTGTCTGGAACATGGGTTGTCAGCTTCCCTGCTCAGCGTCTTAAGCACTGAGTCACTGCACCATCCCCACACCATTTATGGGATTTGGATGAAATAAAATCTGAAAGGATGCCTGTTTCTTTTACAGGGCAAAAAGAGTTCACTCTTTTTTCTTTCTTAACTCGCTGTATAGTATGTCGCATACCGTCAATCCCTCTTACCTTTCCAGCATCTTCCCTTGCCTGCATTCCCTGCTGCTGCTGCCAATGTCCAAGATCAACATGTTCCACTAATCTACCCATTCCAAGTCTAGGACAATTCGCCACAGCCATGTCAGTGCAGCCAACTCGCTACAAGACAACTTGCTGTGGGACAATTCCATGTGGGATAATTCAACTCCTTGCTTCTACCTGGCAAGTCTTCCTGGGTTGTTTTGCATGGAAAAGACGCTTGGAGAATTTGGTCCTCCTTTTCATGGAAGACCCCAGCCCCGTGGGCATTGTGCCTCTGGAGAGAAGTATCAAGATCCTGAGGCTATTCCAACCTTTGAATCCCCTCCCCCAAGCCCTACCAGATCACCCTGAGAGCCCTGGCCATGCTGAGACTGTGGGAAAATGCTGAACCTCCTTCTCTTCCACTGTGAGTCAGGTCAATCCCTGGATCCAGGGGTACCCCATCTTCCCACACTGCAGTCTGGCTCAGAGAGGCGGTGCCAGAGCTGATAAGTCACTGCCACTGTCTAGATGGGCAAATTAATGAAGAATTGCACCCTGCCCAAGTGCTCCCCAGGGATTGCACTTTGTCCACCTGGCTCTGCTGCCTTCGTTCCCTGCCTACACTGGATCTCCCTTCCCCAGAGCCTCTGGAACTCCTGGCTACAGGAAGAAAAGGAGACCAGGAGGGGATGGATCTGGGCTCCCCAAGTCCAACCCAGTCCATCAGGACACCGCTTGCCTGGGTGAAAAGGAAGGCACTGCTCTGCCAATTCTGTTTGAGGTAATTAGGGGGATGAACTGAGGAAATCCATCTGGCGCCAGCAGGGAGTGAGGGCAACACAGCCATCCAAGGGGTGGGTGTGTGAAGCACAATTTCTGGGGAACCCTCACTAGAGGGTCAATGCTTCATTAATTTGCCTGTCTAGACAATGAGGGACGGGGGCTGGGGACTTCCATGAAAAGGAGGACCAAATTCCTTAGGCCTCTTTCCCATGCAGTGAAACCAGGAAGGCTTGCTAGGTAGGAGCAAGGCATTGAGTTACCCCATGTGGAACTGCCCAAAGGTGAGTTTCCTCTGCGACTTGTCCCACAGCAACTTTGCTGTGGCAACTTGGCCGCAGTGGGTTGTACTATTCCGACCCACTCCTAATATCTTCCTCCATAATCCTTCATGTGCTTTCCCTTACCTCTGTCATCTTGGCTATCATTGCTAATGTAACTTATTTCTGCATCTGTTTCTTATTCTACCATGGCATATTTTGCCATCCTATCCCCAATCTTCTCAACACCATCCCTTCCCTGCCAGCAATCAGCTGCTGCCTGTGTCCATTCCATATTCCTTACCTAACCTCCTCTGAACTACTTCTACATGGACATGACCATATATATTACAAAGTTAAAATTCATGCATGAAGAAAAACACATGAAACGCAATGTATTCTGATTTTGACATGGACCAGCCAAAATCAGCTGTTTCATGCCTTTCAAGTGTTTTAACTCATAAGGCCCTTGGCCATTTTTTGCTGAACAACATGTATTCCATATTTTGAGAGTTCAAAGGCAGAAATGTGAAGTGATTTCCCTGTTCCCCACCAACTGCTCATGGCCCTTCTCTCTTCTTAGATAGCAGATGGTATATTTGAAACCTTTCTTCAGTCGCTGATCCAATTTGCTTCCCACCATGTGTACAGCTGTGATCTTTGTACTCAGAGGGGCTTCATCTGTCAAATATGCAACAAGAATGATATCATCTTTCCCTTTGAATTTGATACAACCAGCAGGTAAGTGTTACACATGTCCCTTCCTCTAAAACTGAATACACATTTTAAGAAAACTAAAATAGAATTGCGTTCTCCTGTATATATTGACCATATCTTGGAGCTCATTATGTTAGCACATCGGGAGGTGATTTTTGACTCTACATAGTACAGGACTGAGTTATTTGAATTACCCCTTAGGACAGTACCCATGACATCCCTAAAGACAGCTGCCTGTCCTACTTGCTCTAATATGGTAGGCAGACTTTGGATCCCCTCTTTGAAGTAGTGCCATCTGATAGGACCTAGATTGCATGCCTTCTCAATAGCAGTGCCTTGGGATGATCTTACCACCACCACCATACACACACATACAAAATGCTGAATTGACCCAAATCCTGCTGGCCTTTAGAAAAATTTAAAAAACATGGTCATTTGCCCATTGGGACAATGTATGTACCACTAGAAGAGGGTACAAATGTTAGCCAAGTTGCCTATTATCTATTATTGCTATTCATGGTAGTTTTATTTTGGTTCTTTTTTCTTTTTTTTTAAATAAGCTGATCAGAATAGCATTGTCCAGGTGGGGCGGTATATTTGTGAATACCGTATTTTTCGGAATATAAGATGCACTTACCTTTTTTGATGAGGAAAAGAAAAAGAAATCTCCCTCTGCCTCCCAGCAATTTTGCCTGGTTGCAGCAAACAGCAAACAACCTCCTTTACTTTCATTTTTGTTTTCAGCATAGTTTGATTAGCACAAGGGAAAAAAAAATCTGCTCCAGCAATTTACCTCTTTGCAGCAAGCAGCAGAGTCCTGCGCAAAACAGCTGAGAGCAAATCAGCTGAGAGTCAGGAGGCCGATCCAATCAACTTGTGCTAATTAGGCTGTGCTGAAGTTGAAAGGAGCTGTTTTGTTTTGCTCTTTGCTTGCAAGGAGATAACTGCTGCGAGGCAGAGGCCAAAGGGTGAGAGCCAGTAGGTGGGCGGGGCTACATTTGGTGTCACCCCCTTTTAGGGGAGAAAAGGTGCATCTTATACTCAGAAAAATATGGTACATTTGCAAATAAATAAGTCCATATTTCCATAGCATATTCAGAATTAGAACAGGTAAGAGTCAGGATAGTTGATTAAAATGTTAATGAAGTCCTTAAAACTTGTTATAATGATAAGTAACCGAATGCTTATAAACATATAAATGTCATTCTTAGAAAACATTTATTTGTTCAAGTTGGGGTCAGGCCTTTTGACAGAGATTACAGAGAGGATACAAAAAAAATTAAAAGAATTGCCGTAGCCCACCATGTTTTTTCCAGTTTTGTAGGAAATCCTTCCCCAGCTTGGCATGTTTTTAGCCCACTAGATTATATATGCAGTAACAAAGCACATCCAGAGAGTCTCCAGTTTGGGGAAGGCAATCAGAAGAAGGCTGATTCACCTTCCATGAGGCAGTCAAAATCCTGAAAAGATTTCATTCACCAGATCCGTCTTTTAGTAGCCTTTAGATATAATTGTTCATCCCCCACAACTACAACACTGCAATGACACACATGCCGATCTTCCCTTTTGGCTCTGTCTTAGAGCAAGAAGAGTGTCTCCAAGCTCAGACAAACTTACTTCCTGCTTCCTGAGCCAGACAATTTACCTGTGAAACAGGATGTTCTTGGAAGCCTCTTTATGGTAACTTTGGGGAGTGTTTTTGATTCTGGTAGCAGCACAGCAATAGCCACTTCCTTAATCATCATTCTGCCTAGTTGGCAGCTGGAGATTCCGTATTTTTCAGAGTATAAGATGCACCTTAGTTTTTGGGGAGGAAAATGGGGGGGGGGAATTCTGCCTCTGCCTATCAGGTATTCATCTGACTAGCGTCCTTAGCCTGGTCAGCTTCAGCACATTAGTTTGCTGATTGTGAGCGTGCGTGCTATTAGCGTGGGGCTAATAAGCAATTTATAAAGCACAGCTGATCATCAGAGGGAGTTTGCTGTGCTCGTACGCACAGCATTGGGGCTGATAAGCAGCTGTTCCAGTGTCATTTTGGGCTACGTGCCACACCTTTTCAAACCCTCAAACAGAGCATTTGGGAAGCTGAAAACCTGAAGCGCAGAGCCCAAAAACGCAAACCATTCTCTGTGGCAATATCTGCAGCCAGGAAGAGGATGCAAGGGTAGGCGGAGGTGAGCGGGGCTACATTTAGAGTATGACGCATCCAAATTTTCAGCCTCTTTTGAGGGGTGGGAAGTGCATCTTATACTCTGAAAAATACGATAATTTTCTTGTGCATACCTCCTCAGCCAGAGGCACAACCACACTCAGTGGCCAGCAAAGTCAACCAAAAGGTATGCATCATTTGAGGGACCCTTCTGGAATGATAGGCAGTGATGATCTGTTATTTTAATAAACACAGCTTAGACAGGAAGTAATCTCAAAATCCCTTCTTGGCTGTCAGGCAGAAGGAGAGTTCCCAGAGGAAAAAAGTTAAGCAGCATGTAAGCCTAAATGTGAAGAAAGAGGCAGCTATATAATTATCTAACTTTTATCCCTCTACCTGTTAAATAGTTTTAAAGTTGCCTTATAGCTAGTAAAATTACTTAACCATCTAACAGAGTGTTTTTCAAATGTGCCAACTTTAAAGTATGTGTACTTCAACTCCCAGCATATTTGGCTGGGAAATTCTAGAAGTTGATGTCCACACATCATAAAGTTGCCAAGTTTGAAAAACACTGACCTAATGTAACCCTGGAGGGTGCATACTCTCCAAACTAACCAAAATTAAATTTCATCACATTTTATTTCATAGCTAATGTAATTGAAATGCATTTTAAGTAATATGCTGAATTTCTAGTTACATATTCCCCTTACGTGCTATTAAAAATGCAATTTTTACAGCCCTAGACTCTGCTTTTTCCCTATCAGCTGCTGTCCGGGGCTTCCTTCTATATCTGCCCCATCATTCCTTTTGACCTGATAATGATTGCGACAGAAACACTATGTAAAGTTATCTGTTGTCTCCCGAGAAATGATGTCTGAGTACCAAAGGGAAAAACATAGGTTTTTTCCAACCTTATTTTCTTACATAATTGGAATCTCTTGAGTGGAAAGTTGTTTCAAGAGTTCAGTCGAGGAAGTCTAGCAGCAGGGATACAACAACTTTATTTGTGATTCCAGTTTCATGCTTGAGATGTAAAGATATTATAAGAGGGAGGCTGGCCTTTGGAGCCAATAATACAGAAAGAGAATATCTAATGTCTTCCAATAGGTTGTACTACAATTGCAACTTGGCTGTTGAGCTCTAATGTGACCTTCTCAAGAACCTGTGATCTGTTCACAGATGATGAGTTGCTTCTAGAATTGTTATACTTCTTCTTCCTTGCAGGTGTAGTGAGTGCAAGACTGTCTTCCACAATAGTTGTCAGGCAACTGTCAGTTTCTGCCCTCGTTGTGTCCGTCGGCAGAAATATCACCAGCAACTGCAAGAATTCCTTTGGAAATGATCTCAACTGTGCCAGTCCTTTGGATAAGATTTTGGAATTGGATAAGATTCTGGAATTCTCCAGAAGGCAATTGGAAGACAGAAGCTTAGGAGCAATGGAAAAATACTGCCAGCTGGACACCTTCTGTCTGGATTATAGTCCTAACAACCACCTTGCCATCAGCTCTGGGAAAGGAACCCACAGAGATACTTCCTTGAATTCACCCATTATTGTCATTAATCTTCATTTATTCCTTCCTTCCCAAGCAAATTCATCCTTATCCTGACATTTGGTGAATACTGGATATTAAAGGCATACGTAGCAAGAACTCCTAAGAAGACTGACTTTAGTGGATGTCTCTTGATTTAAATTGCTGGAAAAAGGGAATGTTGTTTTACTTTTAACAAATGCACTTTCCAACAGATTTCTTGTGCCTTCTACACTTTACAGACTGCTCTTAAAATGTCTTGTGCCAAAATAGCTGCTGAATTCTTTAGAAAGGCATGCCATCCTTGGTGTCCTCCTCAAGCAAAGTGACCTTCTTATAAATAAGCTATTATTATTCTCCTCCTTTTTTAAAAAATGCTCAGTCAGCATATTTCAAACTTGATTTTAATATTTTCTTTTATTCTCCTATGCAGATAATTAACTTTATTGAATAAATAACAGATGTCTTTTACGAATCTATTACTTCTGTGCAACACTTATTTGCAAAGTAACTATAGGCTTCTTGTGGATTTATGTTCACCCAGAGATCAATAACATCCTGTATTCAGGAATGTGTGCCACAGACAATCCTAATAAGACTAAAGAGAAAAAGTTGAAACCTAGATTCTGGAAAAAACTGGATTCATTCATTCATTCATTCAATTAGTACAACTGCCCTACTCAATAAGTGACTCTTGTCAGTGAACAAATTTAAAATACTTCAAATACCAACAATTACAGCAATACAAAAATTAAAATACATAGCAGTTGAGAAATTTATCCTACAATCACTAGCACAAGCAAAAAACAGGTCCCTGCACATGCTTGTCCCCAGGCAGATGATGATATTACAGCCAGAATAGGAAGGACTTGCCTTTCCTAGAGAGTATTATAGTAAAAAGATTGGTCTCAGGTTTCTACAGAAGTAGGACACATATTTTGCCTCTTAAAAACTGTAAAACTGGAAGAGCCTCAATCATTGACCATGTCCATTCCAAGGGTTCTCTAAATCCAATAAAAGTTCAAAAGCAAACTGATTAAGTAAAAATGAAGATTCAAAATGATGTTATGTTCTGGGTGAAGAATGGAGGTGAGGCCAGAATTATCTCTGTGTAGGGTGTAACCCAGGGGCATCAATAAGGTAGCTGAAGAACTCTACCTGTGGAACAGCGATCTTACATTTTTCTTTTTAAGCTTGAGGCCAACTTCCTGGAAATGGTCGAGGAAGTTCGGCATTGTTGGCCGCTGACACTAGAACATCATCGAAATAGGGGATAACACCTGGGATGCCCTGCAGGAGATGCTCCATCAGGCTCTGGAAAAGTCCTGGTGCCATGCTCATCCCAAATTGTAGCTGGCGACATCTCAAAGCTCCTCAATGTGTTACAATCATCTGACCCTCCGCTGTGGCATCATCAACTGGTAGCTGTTCATAGGCTTGGCAGATCCAGTTTAGCGAAGACCTTACCCTCACCCAAAGAGTGCAGTAGATGTTGGACCACAGGCACCGGGTATGCATTTTGCTATAGTGCTTTATTTAATGTACATTTATAGTCTGTGCAAATGCGGACAGAACCATCCGGCTTCACAGGGGTCACTATTGGAGTCTCCCATTTTACATGGTCAATAGATTCCAGAATTCCTTGGTTGATGAGCTTGTCAAGTTGTTCATCAACCTTTGCATGCAAGGCAAATAGTACTCTTCGTGACTTCATTCGGATCAGAGCAACTTGGGGGGGGTCAAGGTTAAATGAGATGGGTGTGCCCGTATATCTGCCCAGACCCAAAATGGAAAACCAGTCCAATCCTAGGAGACTCAGTAGGGAGCCATCCACGACGAGCAGTCGCAGTGGGCCTGAAAAGTCCCTAAAAGATACTCTAAAAGTGCCAGGGTCAACGACAGGGATGCTGTTCCCCTGGTAATCTCAGAGACGAATATGATGGAAGTCCACCATATGTCTTTTTGAGATTTTAGGCATCAGTCCCCTTAATGTACTCCAAGATACGATGGTCATTGACCACCCCGTATCCACCTCCATAGGGGACCCCTCAATCACGACCGTGACATGGACCTTCTTGCAGGAGGAGAGGTTAGCCTGAAATATGACTGTTTCTGCCTTAGAGGTGCCTCTGGAAATGGTGAAACAGTCCTCTCCATATCTCTTTTGTCTTTTCTGCATTCTCTTAGGGCAATTTTCTGGGCTTGCAGTGGTAGCTGTCAGTTGGTTTGCACAGCAGACCCTAGGCAAATGTCCTTTCTTTTCACATCTTTGGCAGATGGCATTCTTGAACTTACATGTCCTTTGCGGATGATTGCCACCACAACCAACACATGCTGGTTGCCTCTTTCCTGTGGCCACATTCCTCCCCTTGGAGTATTTGAGGCAATGAACATCATCGTCCTCATCTGCTGATTCATAGTGGCTAGCATCTTCGTGATGCACAGTAACTGGTTTCCGTGATGCTAGTAGGCTGATTGATTTTTGAATCTCAACCATTGACTGATCAGACATCTCAGTTGCTTGTGCCTTGTCGAGTGCCATCTGCAGGGTGAGGTCTGTTTTTGTAAGGAGGCGCCGCTGTAGCTTGGCATTCCTCACACCATAGACCACTCTGTCCAAGAGAGCATCACCTAGGTCCCAGAACTAAATCTTCTCCCTTTTAAAATTTTAAAATTTAAATTTTAAACACTAATTTTAATTTGTTTAATTATGGGATATTTTTAAAATTTAGCAAAATTGTTTAATCTGTTTTAATCTATTTTAAATTTTGTATCTCTGTGTTTTATCTTTTGGCTGTTCACCGCCCTGAGTCCTTCGGGAGAAGGGCGGTATAGAAATTTAATAAAATAAAATAAATAAATAAAATAAATAACTCACAATACAGGGCTGCCTTCCAAAGGGCAGCAACATACTTGTCTGTCACTACCGATTTGCTTGTGGGCGGGTATGCATGAGTACACACAACGCTTCTGTACAGAGCCTCCCACTGCCACCGCTACCAGTTCGCCCGATTCGGGGTGAACCGGTAGCAACCCACCACATACATATGTATATGTGTGTGTGTGTATGTATCTATCTATAATTATAATTTTATGTTTTATATATACTGCTCAAAAAAATAAAGGGAACATAAGCAGAAGACATCCGAGATCTGAATGAATGAGATAGCCTTATTAAATACTTTGTTCTTTACATACAGTAGTTTATACACTGCTCAAACAACTAAAGGGAACACAAAACTATTGTATGTAACGAACAAAGTATTTGATAAGGCTATTTCATTCATTCAGATCTTGGATGTCTTCTGCTTGTGTTCCCTTTATTTTTTTGAGCAGTGTGTGTGTGTGTGTGTGTGTGTGTGTGTGTATGTGTATGTGTATGTGTATATATATATGTAATGTACATAAGTATGTATTTTATATACATCCATATCTTGCTCTGCAGCACGTCCCATGGCACAGACTGAACAGTCAATGGAGCGAGGAGAGCCCTGGCCATCTCAAAAATCTCTGGGCCACCTAAGTTTAGGAAAGTGCCCTCTTCCTATTGTCAGTGATCTCAGCAAAATCATTTGCTTCAAGGAAGTAGTCAAAACAAACAAGATAGGAATCCCATGTCTCAGAGGCTGGGTTGCATGGAGCAAATGATAATAATGCAGCCATTTTCCTTGGAACCAGTTTAAGCCCCAGGCAATCTAGGTTTAGGCATCTATGGCAACAACTAAATCAGCTCCTGTGAGTCAGCTCTGAGTGAGTCAGCTCACAATAATCAGCAATGCAACCTCCGTTCCATTCATCCCACCCTCGTTGCCAGTGTTATCTGCGCATACGCAGATCGCCGATGATGACATCCGGGGCGATGGGCGGAGCTTCCCGCCGGTGTTACTACCGGTTCTTGCGAAACGGTCCGAACTGGGGGCAACCCACCATTGATGATCACCCATATATTTTTAAAGAATTTATTTTTGTATTCCTACAAACTTCCTTTTTTTCCATAAAGCAAAGCTAATTACATAGCTTCAGTCAAGAAACAGGAAACACCATATGATAAATGGTATTAGTTTGGGTTCCAATTCTGCATCTGTCAGCAATTTGCTTTGGGGAGTACAATTTTCTCAAGGATCCATGTACAAAAT